>NW_022196906.1:34790900-34856060 GCF_008632895.1 Mastomys coucha | reverse complement strand
ATCCCGTGCCCACCTGGCCAGAATCCCTTGTCCCGCGGAACAGGGACCCCGCGAGAAACCCCGGTCTGTGGTAAGGTATGTCCCTTCCCCCATTTTATTTCATCCAAACAGCCAGCTTATGAGATCAAGACATTCATACTTCAGGGGAGTCTGTCTATCACTCTTAGTTGATCCTCTTGGAAAATGCTGTCTCCTAATTATTCCCAGTCAATCAAACTCTTCCCATGCATTACAGAACCCTACCATTTTTATTGTGTTTATTGTTGATTGATTGATTGATTTGGCATGTGCTTGCCAAGGCATCATGTGGAGGTCAGAGGACAACTTATGGAACTTGATTCCCTCCTTCTACCATGTGGGTCCCAGGAATCAAACTCAGGTGGTCAGGCTTGGCCACAAGCAGCCTTACCACCAAGCCATCTCACTGGCCTTTGAGCTTTGCAATCTTATATCCACCTAGTTGGCACATTTCTTTAATAATTGAGCTTTGAATTTAAGATAAGAAATTTGTGAATAAATTTGGGTCATTTACACAGTATTTAAGGATTTAGTTTTAAATTATAATTTTGCATCATAATCATTTCAACATTTCTCCTCCTCAAATCTGGCCTTTCAATAGGTCTGCTTGGCTACAATTCTAATTATTTCTCTATTATCTTTTTGTTTATTTGAGGTCTCACTGTATTACCCTGACTGGCCTTGAATTTACAGAGATCCACCTGCTTCTGAATAAACCAGGCATGGTGGTACATACTTGTTACTCCAGCACTTGGGAGGCAGAAGCAGTCAAGAGTTCAAGGCCATCCTCAGATATCCTGAGCTCTCATGTCCAACCTGGGCTACATAAGAAAATGTCTCAAAAACAAAAACAAAAACAAAACCCACAAATGTTGACTTTCTACAGCAGTTTCAGGATTATTGGTATGTTCAAGTGACATTCCATATGTGGAAGCTTTTAATGTCACATAGGCCCTATAGGATACATTTGTTATTGAATGCTTAGATGAACTTACAGTGTCCTACTGAGAAAACTACCGTCCAAGTACTAAATTGCTCTTCTTTCCATGGCTGCTAAGGAAAGCTTTGAGTTGTCTGTAAGATCTAGCTTTCTCTTTTAAGTTATGATCATCTTTTTATAACTATACTTGGTTGGAAACACACACTCTACTCTTATAGAATGGTTCGCTTTAGCACTGCTTTTGTGATCTGGCTCCATGGCACTTGCAGAAGTTATTCTCCTGCCCATCAGGGACTCCAGAGCCATTCATTGATTGATAGATTTTCTTATTTTGTCCTATACCAACACAAGAGCACTTACTTATGACTGTCTAATTCCAATTGAACTTTATAGTTTTTTCAATATGAGACATTTCTGAGGCATCCTTCTGGTGGGCCCTGCTCAGCACTCTAGAGCGACACTTCATTAAATCCACAGAGCTGAAGATGGATCCATGCAGAAGGAAACTTCCCATGTAGCTTAGGTATGCCCATTTGAAAATTGGAAATTGCACACAATTAATCATTTTTAAGGACTGGTCACTTCTAAGCTTTCAAAAATGTACCCATCACTTTAGGTAATTCTGTGATGTCTTACATCACAGGGCACGTTGCATGAATTTGAATCAAAGTCAGAAGCAATGCACATGACATTTTTGTCATTTGTATTAAATAACCCAGGCTGCTGTGAGTCTGTGGTTATCATGCTTCTGCATGCCTCCTCCTGCGATCTTATAGAAGAGAGGGAAGAAGATATATAAACAACCCGAACTTACCAGAAACTGGTCTACAGACTGAGAATCACTAATCCCAGACACCAAATCTGAAACACTCCCAAATCCAAAACGTTTGAGCCACCAGAAAATTCTACACTTATGTAGAGAATTCAAATCTCTTATGGTGATAGGAGAAAAAAGAGGGGATGGAGGGAAGGAGAGAGACTATATATGTAGAGGGGATGGACAATATACACAATACATCAGCAGTAAGGGAAAACTGAAGCAGAGAAGGTGTCAAAAGCTTTGCCAAGGTGGCAGAAATCCCAATTTAAACTAAGTCACATGGCAGTCTCTCTCTGAGGATATGGAGGTTATGAGAAAACATGCCATGCATATTTGGGGAAGATGATACATGGGAGAGGATAACTTTGAGAGGTTGAGGGGCTGAAGGACCAGTGGACCCGGGGCACAGTGAGCAAGAGTGGGAGGAAAGATGGAGCCCTACTCTCCACCCCCATTTTATTGGCAGTTCACTGCCTGGGTTTGATATAAACCACAAACCTGCCTGGACAATTAAGTAATTTTAACTGCCCCTCAATATCCATGGGGGACCTTTGTCAGACACTATAATCTGAGGAGTTCAAGTCCCTCTATTAAATGGTGTGGAATTTTGTGAACCCTGTGTGCATTCTTTTGTGAACTATAGACAGCTCTCGCTTACCTCACAATATTGTGAGGTATGACAGCTCTGTCATACCTCACAATAGCTATGCCATATTATTCTGGAGGTGACAGGGTTGGGACTTGAGTCTGGACATGCTCAGTGCTAGCATATTGAGGGTTTTTTTAAACAGAACAAACAAACAAAACATGGTCAGCTGAATACTTGCTTGGTCTTGTTTGTTGTTTTGGGGTTTTTTTCTTTGAGATACTGGGGATTAAACTCATGCTAAGGAAGTACAAAGCCAAGCCCCAGGCTCTGATTTAACCCATAGATATGGAATCTGTGTAAACAGCTGACTATATTAATTCTAATGAAGCTGGGATAGCTCAGGGGACAACATGGGTCATCGAATTTGTCATCTAGTTCTATTTGTTGGCCATCTCTACGCCAGGCACACTCAGAACCACTAGGAAGTACAAACTCACAGTTCTCTGATCTGTATAACAGGGCAGCCCTGCCAACAAAGCCATCCGTGGGAGGAGAGGCCCTCAGACCTGAGGGTATTGGATGTGTTAGTGTAGGGGAATGCCAGGGAGGGAAAACAGGAGTGGGAGGGTGAGTGGGAGAGCACCCTCATAGAGGCAGGGGGAGGGAAAATGGGATAAGAGGTTTGCAAAGGGAAGACCTGGAAAGGGGAAAACATTTGAAATGTAAATAAAGAAAATATCTGAGGTCCATTCAAATGAGAAAATTGATGACGTTTTTATTTTTATTGTTTTGGGCTTCATATGTATGTTGTGTTTGTCTTTGGTATAACATCTTGTCATGTAGCCCAGGCTAGTCTTGTATTTGCTTTTAGCCCAGGCCATCTTCAAAGTGGCTTTTTTTTTTTTTCTGTTCCTACCTCCTGAGTGCTGGGATCACAAGGTATGCCACTGTACTCTGTGGAGATCATTATTTATTATTTTTGACTTTTATGTATATGGGTCTTTTGAATGAATGTCTAGGCAGCACTCGTGTGCTCGTTCCAGCAGATGCCAGAAGAAAGCATCAAATCCCCTCAAACTAGAGTTGCAGTCTGTTGTAAACCCTTATGCGGATGCTGGAAATCTAACCCAGCTCTTCTGGAACAGTAGCTCTTACTGTTAACCGCTGAGGATTGTAGTTTTAAAGTAAAGTGATTTTCTTCTCTGAAAAAAAAAAGAAAGAAAGAAAGAAAAGAGAGAAAAAAAGAATGGAGACAGGCTGGCAACCGAGTCCAAATATTTCATGTGTGTTGTCTCTAAGCAGCTGAAAAACACAAAACCCTTTGATAATTTAAGCAGCCATGCTGCGTGTCAGCAAAGTCACCTCATAGTAGTAGAATCTGAATCAGTCTCTTTTTTGCTGGCCATGGAAACGTGAGCAGATAGAAAACAACCCAGGGCAAAAGTATCAGAAATATGACACGAATAAGTGCTTCCAAGCACTCATTAGCCAAATGAGGAATGAAATCCTCACTAGATCCAGTGAGTATGCCCAAAGTGGGAGTGTAAGTAGCTGATATATCAGAACATTTAAGAAATAAATAAAAACAAACAAGCAGAAACCTTGACTCTGGGTTGGCTAGGTGCCTCAGCAGATAAAGAGGCCTACAGCCAAGCCTGACAAGCTGAGTTTGATAGCCAGGTCCTACGTAACGAACGGAAAGAACAAAGTCCTCAAGTCATTCTCTCCCCTTGGCATGTGCACTGTGGCATACACATTACACATGTATGCATGCACGCATACACACACACACACACACACACACACACACATACATGCACACACATGTTTACATGCAACAATATAATATTTCTTTAGTCTGATACCTTGGCTTATTTGATTTGGGCACGCGATTAGTTGCCAGTACATTCGTTCTAGGAACATGCAGAGCAACGCCTTCTCAACTACTGTGGAGCTGCCCATGGCAGATAACACGCAGACAGTAGGAAAGGCAGGATGTAAGAGGAGACAAGGGCACAGCCTACAGTGGTAACTTTCTAATGTTAGTGTATTTATGAAGCATGTGTCGGTGTGTGCTATGCAGATCTGGGTGAAGCCTTGGCTCTGCTCTCTGCAGCGCCATCTGATTCTCTAAGAACCCAATGTGTTTCTTTGAGAGAGAAACTGCAGCCCAGTCTAGCTCAGCTGTCCTCAATCTGAGTTGCTTTCCTCCCTACAAACCCTCACTTCAAAGCAAGGAACATAATGTACAATTTTTTAATGGCTCTAGACCCAAGCACTCAGACTCTCTGCTCTTCGCCTTACCTCAGTGTAAACACCTAATCAAGATTGCCTGCGCTTCAACAATAGCAGCCAAATGCAATTTGAGAACCACAAGCCTTTGAAGTCCTCCCTGCAAAGGCCGGTTTTCTAGTCTGGGATAATGACATGCCATGATTGCTGTCTTTGTTGTATCTTTTCAGTACAGAAGCAATTATAGGCCCCAATTTAACAGAATAGACATTACACAGCTTACGATGCTCAAAATGCAATTTCATTTGATCATTTTCTCGATTTGATTGGTATTAATAGAATGGTTCACAAAAAAAAAAAAAGAAAAAGAAAGAAAGAAAGAGAAAAAATAGATGGCAGAGGTTGTGTCCCACTCCACTTTCAAAGAGCTAATGTAGAAGTATGTTTTACCTGCCCAGCAAGCTCACTGGGGTGATTCAGCCAAGCTTCACCAAAATATTGTGCACAGAAACAGTGTGTGTCCTTCACTCCCTGGCAAAGGAAGCAGCCGATGCCCTATTAGCAATATGTGAAGTTTTTGACAGAACTATGCAAGCATGGTTGTTTTCTTAGTTTGGGTTTTACTTCTGTGAACAGACACCATGACCAAGGCAACTCTTATAAGGACAATATTTAATTGGGGTTGGCTTACAGGTTCAGAGGTTCAGTCCATTATCATCAAGGCAGGAACATGATAGCATCCAGGCAGGCATAATACAAGAGGAGCTGAGAGTTCTACGTCTTCATCTAAAGGCTAATACCAGAATACTGACTTCCACGCAGTCAGGACTAGGGTATTAAAGCCCACACCCACAGTGACACACATACTCCAACAAGGCCACACTTCCTAATACTGCCACTCCCTGTCCTAAGCCTATACAAACTATCACAATTGTAAATAGAAAATTAATGTCACCGATGATAAACCCCATAACCTAAAGCACATCTTATGTTTCTCTTTGCCTTTGCAAAAGCTGGAGAATCTACATCCCATTGTGTCTGGGCCTCCCTCAACCTGGGGAGAAACATGGTCCTGGTCAGGTCGGCAAGGCATAGGCGAATTAAAAATAACAGACGCAACACAAGGAAGTGCAGAATCTGCGCGTGTGTTAATTCTGATAGCTTTTTCATGGACTTTATGAGGTGAAACAGTGTTTTCCTTTCTTGAGGTAAACATGCCATCCTGAATGGAAAGGGGTGAGACTGTCTTCATTGTCCAACGTTTACTCAGCACATAATAGTCAACAAACATATTTCCCTCTTAGTGGCCAATGAACGTTAGACCCCACTGGTAAACATAAGCACCAGAGAGAGTCTGAACTCCAGCCTGTCAGATCCAGTCCCTACCATCCTGCATTCTTGCACGTGGCCACCCCCCACTCCACAGCCCACCATAGGAAATTTAACAAGATAAGAAAGTGCAGCCTTAAAGCTACATTCAAAAAGTGGATTGCGTCCATTCGGAAGGGAAGAGACTTGGCATTTTATAGGTGGGGGTAGGGGGGTGGGGGGGTGGGGAGGGGCAGACAGTCATCACCAGAATCTAACTGGAGCAGCGCGTCACAGTGGGAATGGATGAGGAATCTTGAGACAGAAACATTAGGAAGAATGTATAAGAAAGACTTCTGAGTCAGTTGGACACTGCCGGCCAAGAGATGCAGGCAGACTGGAAGAATGTCTGTTAAGTGTAGGTGTGGATGTCCTGGGGCTCGAAATGTCGTCTTTCCAGGTTCTCTTCCTGCACTGAGATGCCAGAGCTCTAAGTCTGCCTTCTGCTGGATGTCCTAACAGGTTCTGAATAGCTCGGACACAATTTTTTTTTTATTTTCACTTGTATTCTTTATATACATTACACACCAACCATAGCTTTCTCCTACCTCCAGTCCTCCCAGCTCTCCACCTACCTCCCATGTCTCCTAGATCCCTTTAAAAAGGAGAAGGGGGAGGAGGAGGAGGAGGAGGAGGAGGAGGAGGAGGAGAAGGGGAAGAGGAAGAGGAAGAGGAAGAAGAAGCAGGCTTTCCACAGAACTGAACATAGCATAACATATTATAATAAGACTAGGCATAAACTCTATTATCAAGGTGGATGAGGCAATCTGGTAGAAGGAAAAAGGTCCCACTTATAGGCGAAAGAGTCAGAGATACCCCCACTCCCATTGACTGTTAGGAGTCCTACAAAAATGCCAAGCTGAATGGCCATAACATATTTGCAGAGGACCTAGGTCAGACCCATGTAGGTCCTGTGATTGCCACTTCGGTCTCTGTGAGCTCCTATGAGCCCTGTTTAATTGATCTGTGGGCTGTGTTCTCCCAGTGTCCTTGGCCCCTCTGACTCCTAGAGTCCTTGCTCTCCTTCTTCTTTGGGATTTCCCTGGTTTCATCTAGTGTTTGGCTGTGAGTCTCTGCATCTGCCCCCATCTGCTCCTATCAGTTGCTGGGTGATGTCCCTCTGATGGCAATTGGGCAAGGTATGGATCTGTGAGGATAGCAGAACATCATTAGGAATCATTTCGGTGACTCTTTTTTTTTTTTTTTTTTTTTTTTTTAGCCAGTCATATTTTGTTTTATCTTGAGTCTCTGGGCTGACCAGCTTCTGGTTCTTGTTCATCTAGACAGTGCCAGGTGTGGGCTCCCCTCTCTCAGTGTGGGCCTCAAGTTGGACCAGTCATTGGTTGGCCACCCCTACAAGTTCTGCTCTACTGTTAGCTCAGCACATCTTGCAGGCAGGACATATTGTAAGTTGAAGGGTTTATGACTGGGTTGTTGTCCCCATTCCCACTGCTGGGAACCTTGCCTGATTATAGAAGATGACTGGTTCTTGATATGAAACAAAGACCCAAAATACTTGAGAAAACAGATAGAAAATGAAAGATCTGTTTTGCTTATGGTTTCATAGGTTCACTATGTAGTTATTTGGGTTAATTTGGTTCCATAGATCTTAAGCTGATGGCCCAGGATATCATGGTTGCAGTATATGCAGGAAAATACTATTTACACTGGGTAATCACAGGAAGCAGACCCAGTGTGGCCTTCAAAGGCAAACTCCCAGTGGCTTGTGTTCTCCAACTAGGGCCCCCACCTCCTAAAGTCTCCACCATCTCTCTATCCCCCTGCCTCAGCTTCCCAAGCAGGGAATGATAGGTGTGCACCACCTCACCTGCTCAACTGTGTGGGCACAATTAAAGTAGGCTAAGCTAAGCTGTGGTGTTTGGTTGATTAGGCATGTGTCTTGGTTAGGATGTATGTCACTGTGATAGAAACACCATGACCAACTTGGGAAGGAAAGAGGTAAGTTCATCTTACAACTCTTGGATCACACTCGGTCAGTGAAGGAAGTCAGGAGAGGAACCCAAGACAGGAAGCTGAAGGCAGAAAAGAAGCACAGGCCACAGAATAATCCTGCTAACCGGCTTGGTCAGTTTGCTTTCTTTTACAACTCAAGACTCTCAACATGATGGTGGCACTACTCACAGTGAGCTGGGACCTCCCACATCAATCATCAAGCAAGAAAAGTCCCATAGGTCAATCTGGTGGGGGCATTTTCTCAACTGAGGTTCCCCCTTTCCAAAAGTCTCTAGCTTGTATATAAAGTTAACAAAAACTAGTCAGCATGGGTGTTAAATACATTTTTAAAATTTACAATGAGTTTATCAGGACATAGTCCCCACTGTAGGTAAAGGGTATGGTATCATGTGTTGATGGAGTCAATTGTTACTTGCAGTATTCTGTTCTAATAACTGCCCTAAAGTTGTTTACTGACAAGGTATGGAACATTTAAAACAAGGAGTATTTGGATGTCAAAGCACCCCTTCTCTCTTCATGTCTTCAAGAGAAAACACTTTATTTCCATCTTCCCTGAGAGAAACCCAGATTCTTCTAATGATTTTTGTCTCAGGTAGCCCTCAAAACCTCAGATATTGAAGGCCCCCACGTGATGGTGCCATTGGACAGTGGTACAAATTTTAGGAGCTAGGGACAAGTTAGAGGAAGTAAGTCCTAGGTTGTGCCCTTAAAGAGCACACTATGATGTCAGCCTCTTCCCTTGCGTCTCCTGCTTCCTGGCTGTTGTATGCTAAACCACTCCCCATCATGATATTCTGCCTTACCGCAGGCCCCAAAATGACAGAGCTAAGTGACCATGAGCTGAACCCTCTGCAATCATCCATTCAATACACAAGATATTCTCTCTACAACCATGAATGAAAATAAATGCTTCCTCCTTTGAAACTGTTTATCTTGGGGTTTTTGTTGTTTGGGTTTTTTTAATTGTTGTTGCTGTTGTTTGGTTTTTTGTTTTGTTTTGTTTTGTCTTTTTTTGTTATTGCAGAGATGAAAGGTTGGCTGACGAAAGTGCCTGAGAACTGAAATTGACCCTTGCAATAAACCAAACATAAAGCCTATCTCCGCAGGGCCTCTCCCTAGAGTACAGAGCCTGGGGCCCCATGGCTATAAGACTGAAATGAACCCACTTAGGATGCAGTATATGCCACTTACTGTCCTGTGTGTTTTATCCTCTTAGATTTCCTACCCCATCAGAGATACTGGCAAGACGACTGTCCAGAATGACAAAGAAGTCGAAAACACTTTCATGGATCCTGAGGACAAATGGCATCAGAGAGCAGAACAGCTCAAGGTCACCTGCTAGATTGTGTGTTAAGTGTGCTTCAAGTGATACTGCCGGATATGAGTAATGTTTGTCACCGAGTTCTTGTCATTTAAGGGTTATTTTAAACCTAGAATGCCTACCCATCCATGCTGAAGACTGCCTTCTGCCATAGCTTGTATGCTCGCTCCACCAGCAACCCTAACTGCTTTTGAAAGATCCTCTGTCTCAGAACACCATTTTTAGCACTCCAAACATACAGAGACAAAACCTCTACAGAAGGAAAGGATGGGAATGTGCAGAGGAAAAATAATATGTTTCCTTTGGGAGCTAATAGCTAGCCAGTAGACTCAGGAAATACTCCAGGTTCTGAGGGCAGAACCCTACCAAACCTTGTCTCCAGAATGTGTAAGCATACCGACTGGTATCTTAGTATAATGGCATCCTTCTTGTCCATGAACACTCATAAGTGTAGTTGGGGGGTAGGTAATTGTCCCACTATTTCTAGAAGAAATAGAAAGGTCATTCATAGCTGATTGTTTCCTGGGTCGGTACGTGGAATTATATGGAGTCATTCTTGGAACAGGTTCCCTCCCTGCCTAAGGATGAGCATGGTGGCACAACTTTAATTCCGGTGTTCCAGCACTCAGAGGCAGGCACATGGCTGCTAGTCAGAGATCAACCTGGTCTACAATGCAAGTTTCAGGCCTTCCAATGCTACACAGTGAGACCTTGTCTCAAGCGCCATGGGGTGGGGTGGTGAGCCTTTTGAAATCAGCCTAAGGAACCTGTTGGTATCACCAATTAAAGTCATACATGAAGCAACTGTAAAGTTCAAAGCATTAAAGTTCCTCCAAGCATAGGAGAAGTTAGAAAAGACAGATATCTTTTTTTTCAAAGATTTATTTATTTATTATATGTAGGTATTCTATAGCTGTCTGAAGACACACCAGAAGAGGGCATCAGATCTCCTTATGGATGGTTGTGAGCCACCATGTGGTTGCTGGGATTTGAACTCAGGACCTCCAAAAGAGCAGTCATTGCTCTTATCTGCTGAGCCATCTCTCCAGCCCCAAAGACAGACATCTTAAACCCTCTCTTGTCTTTACCAGGTCTTCAGGCTGCTGATAGAATTGAAATAAGTAAATAAATCAAGTTACTTACTCAGAGCTTCCTGAAAGCTGATAGGGAGGCCACATCAAAACATTAAAAAGATGAGGACATTTTCTGTATCCATTCCTCTGTTGAGGGACATCTGGGTTGTTTCCAGTTTCTGGCTATTATAAATAAGGCTGCTATAAAATTAGTGGAGCATGTGTCCTTATTGCATGTTAGAGCATCTTCTGGGTATATGCCCAGGAGTGGTATAGCTTGGTCCTCTGGTACTATGTTCAATTTCCTGAGGAACCACCAAATTGATTTCCAGAGTGGTTGTACCAGCTTGCAATCCCACCAGCAATGAAGGAGTGTTCCTCTTTCTCCACAACCTCACCAGCATCTGCTGTAGATGTCCATCAACAGAGGACATCTACACATTTACACAATGGAGTACTACTCAGCTATTAAAAACAATGAATTTATGAAAATCTTAGGCAAATGGATGCATCTGGAGGATATCATCCTGAGTGAAGTAACCCAATCACAAAAGAACACACATGTTATACACTCTCTGATAAGTGGATACTAGCCCAGAAGCTCAGAATACCCAAAATGCAGTTCACAAACTACAAAAAAACTTAAGAAGGAAGACCAAAGTGTGGATACTTTGATTCTTCTTAGAAGAGGGAACAAAATACCCATGGAAGGAGTTGCAGAGACAAAGTGTGGAGCAGAGACTGAAGGAAGGACAATCCAGAGATTGCTCCACCCGGGACTCCTTCCCATATTCAATCACCAAACCCAGACACTATTGTGGATGCCAGCAAGTGCTGGCTGACAGGAGCCTAATATAGCTCTCTCCTGAGAGGCTCTGACAGTGCCCGACTAATACAGAAGTAGAGGCTCACAGCCATCCATTGAACTGAGCACAGGGTCCCCAATGAAGAAGCTAGAGAAAGGACCCAAGGAGCTGAAGGGTTTGCAGCCACATAGGAGGAACAACAATATGAACAACTAGTACCCTCAGAGCTCCCAGGGACTAAACCACCAACCAAAGAGTACACATGGTGGGACTCTGGCTCCAGCTGTATATGTAGCAAAGGATGGCCTAGTTGGTCATCAATGGGAGGAGAGGCCCTTGGTCCTGTGAAGGCTCTATGCCCCAGTGTAGGGGAATACCAGGGCCAGGAAGCTGGAGAGGGTGGGTTGGTGAGCAGGGGGAGCGGGGAGGGAACAGTGTTTTGTTTTGTTTTGTTTTGTTTTCCCAGAAGGGAAACCAGGAAAGGAGATATCATTTGAAATGTAAATAAAGAAAATATCTAATTTAAAAAAAAGAAGGGGGGACCTTTTGGGGTTTTAAAATAAATATTCATTTGCTTCTCAGTAGGAAAAAAAAAAAGATGAGGACAGAAGTGTCCCCCTGGCAGTGAGGTGTGGAGGTCAGGATCCTCTAGGCCATCTGATTGAGAGCCTTGGGTCGTCATGATTTTCATATCAGATTCCTGTGCCCACATAAGATCTTTACATCCTGCTTAGGACCTCTTCATGGACAGACCTTTCCTGGGACTGTATTGTCCTGCAGCATCCTGTGCTCTCCTGTGGGTCTTCACAGGTTTCAGAGGTCCCATTTCATTGACGTGCCCAAACTGAAGGCATCGGGTGCTCAGAGGCCGTGCTAAAATATGTCCTTAGCCAGAAGACCCTTCCAGGTGTCCAAGCATGAAGGGTCTTCCCAGACCCGGAACAAAAGCAGCAGTGGCGGCATCATAAAATGGCATGAAATCCTACTAATCACCATCAAGTCCCTGTGATTGCCCCATTCTTTCTAAAGAGCTGTGCCTTTGGTCTGATCAACACAGGCTTCCATTTATCTGAAGTTTTTCATTTCTGACAGTGAGGGACTTAGTTAATAATTCATGCTGAATGTTTCTTTTTAAAAAAATATTTATTTATTTATTTATTTATTTATTTATTTATTTCATATACATGGGTACACTGTAGCTGTCTTCAGACATACCAGAAGATGGCCTCAGATCCCATTACAGATGGTTGTAAGCCACCATGTAGTTGCTGGAAATTGAACTCGGGACCTCTGGAAGAACAGAACAGTCAGTGCTCTTAACAACTGAGCCATCTTTCCAGCCCCCTGGATGTTTCTTAATAATATTAGATAGGGACTAGAGAGATGGTTCAGTTTTTAAGAGTCATGGCTGCTCTTCTAGAGGACCTGGGTTCAATTCCCAGCACCCACATTGCAGCTCACAACTATCTCTAATTCCAGTCCCAGGGAATCTGACATTCTTTTCTCGCCTCCACAGGCAGCACACACACACACACACACACACACACACACACACACACGGTTCATAGACATATATGCAGACAAAATTCACATATACATAAAATAATATTAGATAAAACTTGGAACCTAAGGTCACGTTTTTTTTTTAAAGACATTTATTTTATGTATATGAGTACATTGTAGCTGTCTTCAGACACTCCTGAAGACATCAGATCCCATTACAGATGGTTGTGAGCCACCATGTGGTCTGAGAATTGAACTCAGGACCTCTGGAAGAGCAGTCAGTCCTCTTAACCACTGAGCCATCTCTCCAGCCCTCACACTTTATTTTTAACAAACACAGAAGATAAACAGATACAACAGAAAGTTCTCTGGGGCAGAGGTAATCCTGGAGCCTGGGTAAAACTCTCAGGACCCCAAGGCCCAGCTAGGGCAGCTCAGAGCATCAGTGGCCTTTATGTTAGAGGAGATGTGGGTAAGAGTGTACATTCATTCTGGGGAGCCACAAGACAGAAGCAGGCCTTTCACAGGGGTGGAGTGATGGCACACTGTGAGTAGACATCGGTGACTAAGGATGAGTCTCACCGCTCCACTCTCATCTCAGCTTCAGGCGTAAGAGTCCCCAAGGCTGTCACTCCGCATGTGATATAAAAACCTACTGCCATTAAGCCGTTAGTCTGAGTGCATGGAGGGTGTACCAATTGCCAGCTTGGGTAACAAAGGAATCCTAGTGAGAACAGAATGGAATCGAGGATTTCCACGCTGATGGGGATTAAATAGCCTGAGAATGGCTTTGTATATTAACTTCAGGGGACTCAGGTGTCACCACCTAAAGAGTGACACCTGATGCCTCAATTGTACGGTAATAAATCTCCAGCCAGTGGCAGATCTCGAGGAGGCTACTAGGAAGGTGAGGGAAATCATATCAAGTCGGGAAATGTCTTGCTTTCCGAGGACTGAAATGACATCTTCAGGCACTTATGTCTATGTGAATAGAGGATTTAACACTTAGACAGTTTAGGTTTGGTAAAATGATGAGTCTCTGGCCTTTGTTGACAAAGCGCCCTAGGAAGAAGGCTGCTGTGCTCTGAATCAGCTGCAACAATGGAGACAACATGGCAAGGGTCAAGCACTCACCAGGACTTTCCAGAAGAGGAATTTCTTCTGGGGTTATTTGTTTGTTTGTTTGTTTTGGTTGGAATAAAAAGAGAAAATGGGGAGGGGGGAGGAATGTAAGCCAGGTGATGACAGAAAGCTTGCCTAGTTACTCCATTATTACTCCATTATTATTCCATTAATCAGCAAAAGGCTGAACAAATGTTGCAAAGAATGCCATGGCTGGTCAGTCTGAGTTAAAGTTTGTAGATCGATCATAACCGCAGCTTGTTCGACCTTTACTGGCATGCTGACAGCATGAAGAGAGCCACTGTGTTTTAGAACACACCTGTCAGATAGCAATTTCTGAGCCTGTCAGCAAAATGGCTCAGCAAGCAAAGGCGCTTGCCGCCGAGGTTGACAATATGAGTTCTATCCCTGGGACCCACTTGGTGGAAGGGGAGAACTGATGCCCGCACATGCACACAAACAAAAAAATGTAATAAAAATAAAATCCAGGTAACACTTTGGGGGGCCCACTACAAGGAAGTGTGTACTTGGACCACGCCTTTTTACCCGTGTTCTTCCCCCAACCCCCCGTGCAGCTTGATAACCATGTGGAAGAAAACCTTTTTCTTACCTGGATGCATAGGAGAGGAGTTTTGTTTATTAGTTATTTTTGTCAGTTTTTTAAGGTGGGGGAAACACTGCAGATGAAAACTATCCCTTTATAAGAGCCGATGAGAGCTGGGTCAATCCTCAAATGGCTCAAATCCCAAAGAAAGTATGCTTCATTTCAAATAGAAGTCATTCTTTACAAACAGTGAAATTACAAGTGATACTGTCTATTACTATCGTAAATCTAATAGCCTTGTCCGTAGCATCCTAACATGGTTCTATTAGAAACAGGGAGCAGGGCTATCACTTGGGAATATGCAGAGGCTCATGCTGTCAGCCCTGCAGATTGTTTCAGGAAAGCGAAAGGAAACCTAAAACTGCATCCTCATGACACAATCTTTCTTCCCCATCAACTAAAACAAATCCAAACAAGAAAAAGCATGCTTTGCCCAGTCTGAGTATTTCCACTGGCCTCCAATGACCTACCTAATGGCTGTGTTTTTCAATTAGCATTGCACAGATGTGGGTTGTGGGAGGTTCTTTTTTACATGTGAGCCCTGAAAGGGGAAAAAAAAGACTTTGCAGTTATATAACACATCAGTGCATATGGTCATCTTACTATTTCAATAAGCAGTTAATCATTCGTTCCAAAGGCCTCTTTACCCCGCTCATTTTCCACAAAGTAATGAGTGCGCCATTCCTCGGGAAATACTCTTAAATGGCTGCAGGGCACAATTTAGTTACACAGTGTATCTATTGTTCTGGGGGTACATTTTGTTGTTACAGGACTTAGAAAAGCCAGAAGACTGCTCTGAGATTGAAGTCCCCCTCCCCCAGATGTTTGATTGCCTAAGTGCAGGCTATATTAGGCAACAGAAAGCGAAAACAACTCTTGTGGTTTCACAGATGCCCCACTATGGCTCTGGCTCTTTCATGGTCCTCTGAATGAGATCTAATTTGTTTCATCTGGTGAAGAGGTCATTTCTAGCTGCTGACCTGTGTGTGCATGCCGAGCTGATGGTCTGAACCATGTGTCAGATGGAGTTTGTACTTGGTTGGCACAGGCAAACTTCTGGTATCTTGTGGATGGGATTCTGGAAACACTCACTTAGTTGACATAATCCCGTATCCATTGGCACAGATCTATATCCTTACTTTCTGCATCTCTTTGGAGGTGACGTTTCTTTCCATCCAGTTCCCCATTTGGTGACACCTCCCTATATAGCTTGTCAGTCAGAGACCTAATAGAGAGCTGTTTTAAGCTCTCAAGCTCTGTCTGGGCTCACAATCTAACATTTCCTCAGCTGCTCACCTCCAATCACCTACAATTAGGAGAGAACTCCCCGTACTAGCTCCTTTTCCATCTATGGTCATCTTCCTAGATGTTTTGATGCCCACTTAAAAAAAAAAAAGAATTAATTGAAAATTTATGAAGAGTACTTATCTTCTGATTTTGACTTAACTATAATATCTTTTTTAGAATTACCAAGAGCATCTGTCTCGGTATGAAGATACAAAATCAGGCAATGTCCCAAGAGGTCAGTCTTCTGATGCAGCCAACGGCCAGCAACCTTCCAAAAGAACAGCCAAGTCCAGGGTTCGGAAACAGAGGAAACACCGGAATGACCTGAAATCTCTTGGAACAAAAGAGCTTGTTGCCAGTCAAAATAATCAGAATAACCCTCTCCACCAACCACAAAACCAAAGGCAGCCTGTGGATGCCTCAGCAAAGCAGGAGCTGGCTGCACAAATGAATGCTTCTAATCCCAATTTACAGGACTCCAGAGTGCTCACCCACAATCCCAACATCACCTCCGACCCTTCTGTTCCACCCAAGCAGGCTTTTGACAGAGTGTTATATAAAAACTCTGTCTCGGGACGGAATGCTAATAAAAGACGAGGACACAGACGTGAGGAAGAGAAGAGAATTTTGAATCGGCCGCAGTCCATCTACATGTTTTCTGATATAGATCTGCAGGACTTTAATGAAGTTCCTCACAGACAAGAGTCTCTGAGCCAGAGAGCCCCTCAGTCTGATTACCACATGAACACACACAAGTCAAGGAAGACAAAGAAGCCAGCTGAACAACCTCAGGCACAGACGAAATACAAGAACATAGAGATGCTCTGGTGAGAAGTCTCTTTAAATTTTTCAAACTTTTTCATTTATTTTTTATTAATGTACATAGGTTTGTATGTGTGTGTGCCTGTACATAGTATATGCACATGTATGCATGTGAATGATGTACATATATATATATATACACATGAGAGAGAGAAAGAGAGAGAGAAAGAAAAAGAGAGAGAAAGAGAGAGAGAGAGAGAGAGAGAGAGAGAGAATACATTATGGAGCATGTGTGGAGGTCAGAGACAATTGTGTGTATCTGGGAATTAACTCAGGGACATTAGGGCTTGCATAAGTGATTTTACACAGAGCCATCACAACTGCCTGGAATTTCCTTATCTTGAGTGGTTTTCTAGAGGAGAAGTAAGAGGCTCATAGGGAAAGAAAAAGGAGGAAGAAGGGGACAGTGGAGTCCCTGAGCAGGTGAGGCCAGAAGAAAAGGCCAACTAACCCCTCCCCTGCCTCAGATTCCTGCCCGACTTCTGACTTCTGGCAGTCGTCCTTCTCTTCCCCAATCTCCTCTACTGTTTCCATGATAAAGAAACTAGAAGTTGGAGGAAGGGGAGGACACAGGGACCCAGGCAGAGTAAATGAACTTACTTAGAAATATTTGAGTAATGGCTGGAGAAAAAAGTTGCCTCCAGCCTGGAGTGGCCAGCCTAGAAAGGAGTGTGTAGGCAGAGAAATGCCATCACTTACAGAAATGACCTATAAATCTAAAGGCAGGAAAAGGACTAGGGAAATTGTGATATTTAGTCCCCTGTGACCACTTAACAAATATTGCCTCTGAGGAGATGCTCTTGTAGGAAGAAGGAAATGAGGCACAGGGCTACACCCAAGGACTATGAACTCTACTGTCCTAACGTGCACATGGGTAGAAAGTCGACCCAATGGTGGGTGATGGTTTTTTCTGGCTCAGCAGTTAAAAGCACTGTGCACTCTTCCAGAGGACCTGGGTTTGATTTCCAGCAACCACACAGTGGCTCACAACCATCTGTACCACCAGTTCCAGAGACTCTTATGCCATCTTCTGGTCTCTGAAGGCATCAAGCATGCATGTGGTAAAGACATACATGTAAACAGAACATCCAGACACATAAAAGTTGCTAGGTATGATGGTGCACAACTTTAATTCCAGCACTCAGGAGGCAGAGGCAGGCAGAGTTCAAGGCCAGTCTGGTCTACATAACAGACTTCAAGCCAGTCAAGGCTACATAATAAGACCCTGTCATAAATGAATAAATGAATAAGTGAATAAGTAAATAAATAAGACCTAAATTTTTTAAAATCTCGAAAAGAAATAGTGGTTATCTCTGGCAAGAGAAATCAAGGTTATTTTTCACTCTTTCTTTAGAGTTAGAATTGTTTGAGTTCCCTACAGTGTAGATCCACTACTTCAATAAACAAGAAAAAGAAAGTCATTTTTTTTTTTTTTTTTTTTTTGGTTTTTTTTCGAGACAGGGTTTCTCTGTATAGCCCTGGCTGTCCTGGAACTCACTCTGGAGACCAGGCTGGCCTCGAACTCAGAAATCCGCCTGCCTCTGCCTCCCAAGTGCTGGGATTAAAGGCGTGCGCCACCACCGCCCGGCAAAAGTCATTTTTTTAAGATTTATTTTTATTTATTTTATGTGTATGAGTACACTGTAGCTGTACAGATGACCGTGAGCCATCATGTGTGTGGCTGCTGGGAATTGAACTCAAGACCTCTACCGACCCACTAGCTCCGGCTCCGCTCACTCAGATGTAATTCACTATAGCTGTCCTCAGACACACCAGAAGAGGGCATCAGGTCTCATTATGGATGGTTGTGAGCCACCATGTGGTTGCTGGGATCCAAACTCAGACCTTCGGAAGAGTGGTCAGTGCTCTTACCCGCTGAGCCATCTCGACACCCCATGAAAGTCATTTTTTAAAAGTAATTTCATGCCGGGCGGTGGTGGCGCACGCCTTTAATCCCAGCACTTGGGAGGCAGAGGCAGGTGGATTTCTGAGTTCGAGGCCAGCCTGGTCTACAGAGTGAGTTCCAGGACAGCCAAGGCTACACAGAGAAACCCTGTCTCGAAAAAACCAAAAAAAAAAAAAAAAAAGTAATTTCAGGACACCATCCTTGATATTCCTTAACCAAATGTGTTTTCTGGACACTTAACATGTGATGACTTTGACATTAAAGTACACAGAAGACACACACAGTCTGATGCCATGGGACACCTTCAGGGGACTTGTTTTCAAAAATAGAATGGGACACAGCTTTACATATAAATTAGAAGGGAGACAAGTTCTATACCAGACAGTCTGGGACATACATTTAGTAAGGTTCAGAGTCTGCTTCCTGGAGAGAGAGTTATGGTTGGCAAGGACTTTTGTCATCTTCTCTCTGGCTTTAGAGTAATGACTTCTGACATTTTTATCATTACAAATAATATTTAAGTTGGGTGTAGTCATGTACACCCTTGTTATCTCACTGCCCAAGAGGCTGAGGAAGGAGAATACTGAGTTCAAGGACAGCCCAAGCTGTGCAGTGTTAACCTGACAGCTAACAACAGGTACATCTGTAAGCCTAATGCCTCGAGTTTGAGCCCTAAACTTTACCCTCTGACCTCCACACATACACTGGAACACATGTGTGAATGTCATCATTCACATGAACATAGATTCATACAACATGAACATACATGTGCATGCATATACACACACACTACACCCACATACACAAAATAAAAATAAATATTTTTTAGTTTTTAGTAGGTAGATACAGAAAATTCCTTCCTGTTGCTATTTCCCTTTGCAAAGCACTTTTGTTATAAATGAGCTTGTATCTTAATCAAATGTTTCATCGATCCTATGGTGTAATGAAATACATTCCCAGGCTTTTACTGTGGCACTGTCCTTTTGTCTCTAAAATTAGCACACCTTGTCATATTGCTTTTCTGTTTGTTCCTGGTCCTGTTGATAGAACCCAGGGCCTTGTATATTTTAGGCAGGGACTCTACCACATGCTATATCCCCAGCCCATCATACTGGATTAGATTGCTCAATTTATTTGTCTAGGATTTAATGACCTTCATACGCATGAAAGAACACAGGCTTACAGCTCTCCTAGCTCCCACCAGGCTTGTCCAGATGTGTTATCTGTATGCTATCAGACCAGGTAGGGTGGCAGAGGTCTGCAGTCCCAGCACTGGGAGATAGAGACAGAAGAATGAGAAGTTCAAGGTCATGTCGTTGTTTTGTTTTGTTCCCCCCACCCCCTGCGCCAGATAGGGTTTCTGTAGACCAGGCTGGCCTCGAACTCAAAAATCTGCCTGCCTCTGCCTCCCAAGAGCTGGGATTAAAGGCATGCAACCACCTGGCTCAAGGTCATGTCAAGGCGAGGAGTTCAGTAACACTTTGAGTTACTGGTCAGACTGGTCAGACTGGACTATATGAGGAAGGGGCAACCTGAGCATGGGGAGTGTCTATGCATACATTGAAGACTGGGCTCTCTTTCACTCTTTTATATCCTCTGGGACAGGCTGTAAGCACATGTTACATAAAAGTACAATAGATTTTTCCTTGGATCAAGGTTGTGTCAAGCCTTGATTCAGTTGCAGTCTATGAGCAGATCTGAACCCCCTACTCATTATCATCATGGTTTTTCATCTTCATTTACACTGTTCCTGTTCTACCTTTAGTCAGTCTGATGAGTTACATTTTCTAGGAAAACTTAACACTTTTCCTGTTTTATGAGGTGCTACATTAAACTTTTCACACCGTTGGTTCCTATTATTTCAGATATTTATATCTGTAGTCATGTTCTTATTTCCTGCTATTGCTTTTTCTCCTTTTGGGTGGTTGGGGGACAGAATTTCGCTTTGGAGTCCTTGCGAGGGTCTAAAAAAATAGTCAGTGTATTAGCGAGGCTGTCACCAAACTCATGGCAATCCTCCTGGCTCAGCTTCCCAGTACTGAGGATTGTCTTCTGACAAGCCTCTTACCAAGCAAGCAGTATCAATCACTCTTGGCATCCTCCATTCTCAACAAGGGAAATGGCAAGAAAGGGCCTTTTTTGACATTTTTTAAATGTTGTAAATTTCCTTAGTTTCTCTTTCTTCCTGGTTTTGGTTGGTGCTAGTAGGCTGTGTTTAATTGGTTCTCTCTCTCTCTCTCTCTCTCTCTCTCTCTCTCTCTCTCTCTCTCTCTCTCTCTCTCTCTCTCTCTCTCCACTTGTTTTGCATCTGCATTGGGACTGGTCTCACTTGTCTGGCAATCTGAAAACCTTAGAGAAAGCTGAGAGAAGCCCTCCTAACATTGGATTTCTGTGGGATGGTCAGTGGACCACCTGAAGGTTCCTCCTGCCAGTTCTCAGTTCTTTTTCTTAGGCAACCCAATTAACTTCTGTCCCTGATACTTCACGGGTGTAAGAACATTTTTCTGCCTTCAGAAATGCAAATCTCAAAGGTGTGCAGCTTCAGAAAGGACAGTTGCCTCCCAACATGGAGAAGAAAATCCCAAGATTTGCTTGCTGGCTTGTCTACCAAGTGAGCCACGTTCCCAGACTGCCAGTATTAACTCTTAAAACTTGAATTTTTTACCCAAAAGTCCCTCACCAAAGCCATGTCTTTAGCTGATTCAGAACCTGCTTTGGCTTTAAATCCGTTTTGTTTCCACCCCTGGAGATTCCCAGTTTCTCTGGCACATGCAGCTATGTGTTTAAAGAATGCTCATTCCGTTTAGAACATCCTTTCTAGCTGTTCTGTAATGGGAAGTTCTTTGGTTTTCAAGATGATGTGTTGGTTTTTGTTGTGGTGGTTTGGATTGGTTTGGTTGCTTGCTTGCTTACTTAAGCTTATTATCCTATGCTTCATACATTAACTGAAAATCCTTAACAAGACTTTCCTATTAGGGGCTGGAGAGATGGCTAAGCAGGTAAGAGCAGAATATGATTTTAGAGGACCTGAGTTCAGTTCCTAGCACTCTCTCTCTCACAATGCCTGTAACTGCAGGAGTAGGGAACCAACACCCTCTTCTAGACTCTAAGGACACCTTCACATACACGTACACATATAGAGAGACACTTAAGTAAATGAAATAAATGTTTTTTAAAGGAATTAGAATGTCCCAAAGAAAAAGAGGAGGATTTGAAGGCAAGAAATCAATGTATTCCTGGAAAGATTAATGATTCCTAACGATTTCTACACAGAAAACAGTGTTATGGATTCAAGTTTTATTCAAAACAAAATAAAACAAAACAAAACAAAAACTGTGTTTTCTCCAAAGGAAATTCCACTCTTCCTCAGACATGGAGCCCGCTAGTGCCTCTCCAGACTCCCGGCTTGCCCAGATCATGGAGCAGCACCAGCAAGCCTTGATGCAGCTGGCAGAGGTGCAGCCCACTGAGGGCTCCTTGTCCAGCATCATACTCCCGCCTATCCTGTCCAGGGTAGAAAGTGAATCACAGCTCAATTCAGAGAGAAGCCACAGACACCAGATGAAGATGGCCCGTAGTAATTCGGAAGGCTACCTGCTTCAGCTGGAGAGAGGGAAGAGACACGGGAAGCGAAGCAGCACAAAGGTGATAAAAACATGCTTGTCTAGCCAAGTTGCTCTTGAATTGTGATGACGCAGATAGGCCTGGAATAGGGCTGGTTGTTCCTTAACTTCTTACATGGCAAGGTGGTCCAGGAACTGAGAATCCTCCCCTCTAGTCCCAACTACTCCCTCAGTTTCCCTTCCTGCCTTTCCAGAAGTTTCTGTTGCCAAGAATGCCTACTCCCACTTCCTTTTCAGGTCCTCTCTTGGAAGAGTCTACACTGCAGGTAGGCAACAGTAATCCTGCTTTTATCCTCAGTTCAACCATCACTTTTCCTCACCTGAACCTTTCTCTTAAAACAAGTCTCACACCCTCCACCACTGATTCCTTGTCATCAAACACGCCTCTTGGTGTGCATCTCAACTCAGCTTCCACAGCAAAATATCTAGGCCACTTGGTTTTCACTGAATTCTTATCTAGAGTTTGGGTCAAAAAGTAGTGAGCACTTTTGCACCGTTCAGTCTCTTCCTATTTTGTTAAAAGCTACCTTTTTAATTCTCAGGACGACCACTAGCTTCCAGGGCGCAATAATGTATTTTTGGTTTTCACTACTATAATAAAATACCCAAGGCAGGTTATTTTATGAAGAATTTTGTTTAACTCATGATTCTGGGACATGGAAAGAGATCCTATTAGCCTGGCACCAGAAGACCCCACTTCCAGTGTAGACAAGGAGGCCTGAGTTCTGGGACTCACAGGTCACTGCTTTTCCCAGAGAAACATCATTGCATGACGGTTGGGTTCTAAAGTACTGCTTGTACCACTTTCAAGTGTTTCTCAAATAAACCAAGACTGGGAAGCAGGCATCACTCACATCATTTCCATGGAGACATACAATCAGCCTTTGCAACCCACACTTCTGTCAGCATAGCACATCCCTCCAGAGCTTATAAATCACTGGGGCCTAAGATACACAGCCTCTCAGAAGAGAACTTTTCTGTGGTTGAAAACAGCTTTTGAACTGAATTTCCAGCTGCAGTCCTTGGTCCAGCCCCACCTCATAGCAACTTTAGAGGGGTGTTATTCTCTGGCTTGCTTCTCACCAATTACTAAGCCTGCTTTCTTATAGAACCCAGGACCACCAGCCTAGGGGAAGCATCACCCACAATGGGCTGAGCCTCTTCCCTCATCAATCACTAATTAAAAAAATGTCTTACCTACAGCCCCGTCTCATGGAGGGATTTTCTCAGTTGAAGAGTTACTGACTTACCACAGTCCCTGATTTCTCATAGGAGCAATCAGAATTACTCTTACTTTTTTTTCTTAGGTGTGGTATAAGGGTAAATGAAATAATGTACTAACACCTTGGCTTATTCCCTAGCAAAGGTTACATCAATTAAATGCTCTTTCCCTTTCCTTCCTCTTCACAAATCGAATCCCTGAAGTGCTGAGAAAGGATAGAGGAAAATGCCCTGGTAAAAGTGTTTAATACAAGGATGCTAAAGCCAATGGAAAGATGGGGAGAGCAGGAGTAATTTCCTGCTCCTGACCACCCCTCCTCACTTTCTGCTAGGGTGGCTTCAATCCATACACATCTATTTTCCCAGCCCAGTACCTTGAGTCTACATGTCACACACACACACACACACACACACACACACACACACACACACACACACAAGTGCTCTTTGTCCTTTAAGCCCTTCCAGAAGCTGAAGTGACTTAGAACTGGGCGATTTGTATAGGACAGCGGGTAGTCTGGACACCAGACAGAGGGAGTCATTATCCACATCACACCCATTTGCTGGCCACGTCAAATCTCTTGGTTTCCAAGGGAATCGCCCCGAATCACAGTAAAAATTTTGAGGATTTGTAAAGATAATAGGCCTAAGGCCCCCTTCCTCTTCTGGCAGTGCAATCTAAGAGCGATTTCAGAAATCAAGGCATTGTCCACGTCATCAAATCCCAGCTTAAGACTAAGAAATTAACACAGCACAGAGGACGCCAAACTAGCAAAATATACTTCTGCTGGCTCCGGCCACCACTAAATAAGGCTTTGGTAAAGAGTTCCCTGACAGATGAGGGTTGAGCCTCTGTAATTAACTGGTGTTTCTTGTCACAGACAACCCGTGGCTTGCTGCTTGGCTGCACCTAAGGAGAGGTTTATTCGGATTAATTTTAGTGACCACAGAGCATATATCCTTGGCTGGCTGCTCTCTGGCATCCAAGGTGTTTTTATCTTGCTTTCAGTAACTTTCAGCCTTGCACATCTGAGGAATTTTCTGGAGAATACTTCTGCAGTCATTTTCCCCACCCCCAGCAGGGTTTAACATTTCTGAACTGAAACAAACACTTCCAGACCTGCCGATGTCCCTTCAAGTCAGCCACACTCTTTGGAGTACACAGTGACAGTCATACACCTTGCTTGAGAGAACCATAAATGATGAGTTGGCACCTCTCCCCCAGGAAAGCCCCATGCAGCCTCCTTTTGAGGGGCCCAACACCAGTAGATGTCAGCTAGAGTGTGGCTTTACTTGTTTGTTTTCATTTGGTTTTGGTGGTGGTGGTGGTGGTGATGGTGGTGGTGGTGGTGGTTTGGGGTTTTGGTTTGGGACATTTTTTAAGACAGAGTGTCACTCACTCTCTAGCCCAAGTTGACCTGACTCTTTGTGGTCCTCCTGCCTCAACCTACCAGGTGTTAGTACTACAGGTGAAAGCCACCAAGCCTGGGTTCCTGTGAGCTTTGTGCAGAGTTAAGTAGGGACTGTGTTTAGGCATTTGTCTAAAATGTGCCTCTATATTCATTAGTCTGATCCCTGTATTCAGAGACTCAGTAGGACCGTCAGTGTTGAGTCCTTAGAACTGTCAGTGTCACCGTCATTATCACCAACGTCACCAGCATCTTTGTTTTGGCATCGTGCTGCTTTTTAGTCTTTTGAAAACTAAGAAGTAAGTGAAAATAACATGAGGATTGTTTGACTGTAAAAGAGTATTGAAGAAGCTTAAAGTAGCTTAACTGCCTAGGGCTGGACACATAGGGACTGGGCAGGCTAGTGAGGGTTAATGGGCCCTGGAGGATTTTTGTTTTGTTTTATTTCTTTCAGAGTGAAAAAACGTTGTACAATTAAATTGGGCAATGCTTACACAATTTGCCAACTATCCTAAAAAATAACCATTGAATCAAACAGCTTTAAATGAGTGAATTTTGTGTTATGAGAATTACATCTCAACAGTGCTGTTTAAGGCTTTAGATGGAGAGAGATCAAACAGAATCATAGTGCTGAGCGCTTCCTGATTATTTGCGCCAAACTTAAGCAGATCCAAGACTCTCAGCGCCAGTCACCCGGAACAAACTCCCCCAGGAGCCACCCTTGTCCCCTGAGAAATGTCGCAGTGCTCTGAGCAGCTCATCCTGTAAAGGGATCAGCCACCATGGGGATGGCCCATTTGGGCCACATGCTCTCCTTTTTGAGTCTGTATGGAATGCTAGATCCTTGGCTCTGGTTTTTTTTTTTTTTCCACACTAACCTTGATGCTTACTGAAATTGCTAACAAGAAGCATAGCTGAAGATCAACACACAATTATCCATGCTTCCTGGCACTGCCTTTGTGAGTTGGTAGCATGATTAAAAGTTAAGCTGCACCAAGCTAAGGATGAGGTTTCTGCCCACTGATCATTTCTTTCTCATCATCTCTGAACAAATTGGATTTATGGCTTGGGTATGAGTGGTGGTTTATTTGTTGTTGTTATTTTTAACCTATTTTTGTAATTTGTATTTTTACTTTGGCAAATAGATCATAATTTAATGATTTCAAGACAGTGACAGAGAGAGCACATGTAAGAAGACTGAACTTGTAGTCATAAGCATAGGCGGTCTGAGTTCAGCCAATGATTAAAAACAACTGAAGTTTTTAAGGAGTGTTAATGCCCAACTTTGTAACCAAGGTTTGAAAAAAGAACCATCTTAACCACTCCCATGGTGGCAGAAATGCTGACTGGCAGCCATAAGTGTTCATTAGCTCTTAATAGCCATACTTCAATCCATTTATCTCAAAGAATTAAAGTAACATACAGTGTTTACCTCAGTGTGTCTTCAATGGTCAACATTTAGAGAAATACCTACATTATTTAATGATACTAAATGATAGAGTATTTGCCTAAAAATCACATTTTTGAAATCCACTTGGTGTCAGGTAGGTAAAGTATAATACCAAAATGTTTAGTAAAATTATTAAAATATGTGTAGTATGTGAATGTTTTTATAAATATAAGAACACACAAACACTTAAGTAAGTGCTCGTAACTAAAAATTCTTTCATAGTAAAAACAAGAGCATGAAGAAGCCAAGCATAGGGGCATGTGCTTGTAATCCCAGCACTTGGGCTGAAGAACTGCAAGTTCAAGGACAGCCGTGGTTACAGTGCCAGCCCAGCCCTCCCGAAAGAAAGACACAAACATATAGTGAAACAGACGCAAACACATCTGGTGCTCTCTTGTTGGTAAAGACTGTTGCCTAAAGATTTACACTTTTAGAATGTCCTTCGAGACAGGATTTCTCTATGTAGCCCTGGCTGTCCTGGAACTCACTCTGTAGACCAGTCTGGCCTCGAACTCAGAAATCTGCCTGCCTCTGCCTCCCAAGTGCTGAGATTAAAGGCATGCACCACCACCGCCCGGCTTCCCCTGTCTATTTTAATGTTAGTTTTAATGATTCAGACCAAAGGCTTCCTTAAAATAAAATCATGCCTTCTCTCATTCTTTAGACTTTGATGCACTGAGAGATTTTTGAACATAAATGCTTAACATCATGACAAGGCCAGTTCTGTTTACAGAGCCTTTAATCCTTGACATGCAGAAGTGTTGCACCCTTGGGCTGGCGAGATGGCTCAGTGGGTAAGAGCACTGACTGCTCTTCCGAAGGTCCTGAGTTCGGATCCCAGCAACCACATGGTGGCTCACAACCACCCGTAATGAGATCTGTGTCTGAAGACAGCTAAAGAGCGAGCGGAGCTGGAGCGAGCAGGGCCAGCAGAGGTCCTGAGTTCAATTCCCAGGAGCCACACACATGGCCGGTCATATACATAAAATAAATAAAATAAATCTTTTTTTAAAAAAAAAAAAAAAGAAGTGTTACACCCGAGTGGTACATTATTTTGCTCCTTGTGAATAATGACACTGAAGCTCCGGTGTGCTGGGAATATTGCTTTCCACAGCAGTGATAGGCTGCCGAGCAGTTTCAGAACCATGGCTTCATTCTTCTTTCATACAATTAACCCAGAGGTAGGCAGCTGCTAACACTAGGGTTTCTGTAGCTCAAACCATCCAAACCAAGGACTATCTGATTCTCCTGTTTCTCCCCCTGCCTGAGGAGAGCTGTTCCAGCTCCAGGAATCCCACCCACTTTGGGGGTGAGGATAAAAAATAAAAATGAGAAGGGAAGGGCCATGCCAGCCAGAACGAAAGTTTCCAAAAATCTGAGTGCTCCCCACCAATCTCAAATATATTGCACAGGGCCAGAGCTCTGTGCTGTGAGGATTTCAGGGAAAGAGTTGGTCCATATCCATGGGTTCTGGAAACAGCGCACTTTAATGAATGTAACTGACTTTTCCAAGTCATCAGAACATCAGAACAACTCTCCAAGCAGTGCTTACATCATGCCAGGTATTAGTGATCCAGAGAGGAAGCAAACGTATGGGCAATGTGCACAGGTTACAGTCTGATACTACTCGTCGCATAAGACTTGGGCATCTTAGGCCGAGGTGTCCACAGCATGCCCTGGAAACCAAATACCCACAGGTGATAGGAGACAACTAACTGTAGTGGATTTTCCAGCTTCTGCAGTGCAAGGGGTCCAAGGAGTGGCCAGTGCAGCTAGCTGTAAGTAAAAACCACATAGAGACAGAAGGTTGATACAATGTGTACATAGTTCATTCTTAGGATCCTGGAGTGACATGAAGGGATTCTAACTGACCTGATAAAAGTGTTTTCATTCATCTGATAATCATTACCAAACTGTGTCAGAAAAGGCTCCCCAGATACACAACCCATCAGAATGGCATGATGGCTTAGTGGTTAAGGGCACTTGCTGTTCTTACAGAGGATCCAGGTTTGGTTCCCAGCACCCATATGTGGTTCCCAATCATCTGTAACTCCAGCTCTGGGAGACCCAGCATGATCTTCGGACTTCTGGATGCCTGTCAAATGTTCCAAAGTCACACTGACTAACAGAACAAAATGAACTTCTCAGTGGGTCTTGCCAAGACTCAACCATTCTCTTTTGAGTCTTATCAATGAATGACAGTTGACTTTCATCCTCAAAATTATCTATTATTCTACCAATGGACTGTGGTTTCATTGTCTTCTGAGGTGTCTCTGAAAGGCAGGATTCACCTCAGTGGACAGGACTTTCTGAATCAGTGTATTGGCTGCCTGCCATTGGTGGGGACTCCTTTGATTTTGCAAACAGCTCATGGTAACAGCTGCATGGGGAGAGTTGTACTATATATGCGTCAGCTAAAAATGTTCGCCAAAGAGAGAATTGTTTGCTTGACATTACTTATTATTTCAGAATTTCAATTTCTTTTATCTTAGAAGTGAAAATCTCAGAACACATTAGCTAAGCAGCTACAAATGTCAAATAGACTACGATCAGTAACTACCATGAAATAGTGCCATTGCCAAGAAATGTACTCATTCTCCCGCCTCTCACCAGAGCTTCTGGTCTTCACTGTACTTCCTTTCTATGCCCCGATGGCTTCTTTAAGGGACACCAATCCTTGGAAAGAACCATTTCTGTGGTTGTATTTTCAGAGTTCCAAGCTGAAAGGTTATCAGAAAAGAGATGTGAAACTTGGAGGCCTGGGACCTGACTTTGCGTCTGTCAGAGACAAAGTAAGTGGTGTGCGGGATTTTCAGCCTCAGTGTTCTCTACCTGTCCTTAGCAATGTGGGTAGAGATGCACCCAGCACGGACCATCAGTGCAAACCTCTAGCACTGAGTAGATACCCCTCAGAAACAGACATGCAGACACAATGGGGTCTCAGATTTTCCTGCTGTAAAAAAAAAAAAAAAAAAAAAAAAAAAAAAAAAAAAACATTCTCAGCCTGTGTTATTTTATGCACTGCCTTTCCGTTAGATTTGAAAGCCTCCCAGAAGAGAAGGACTCATGAGTGTGGAAAGGGATGTATGTGCTGTGCGGCTATTGGTCTCCCTGATAGAGTTGTCTTGATAACTTTGAAGTGGCTACAGAGAAGACACTTAGGATCCGAGTTTCCCAACCCCTAGGAAGTGCATCCACTTTATTCTCTTTCCTCTGGTGAAAGGAGATCTTCATTTAATGTGTTTGAACTACAGTTGCACTCAGGCATAAAAAGAGTCTAGTTCAAAGTTGGAAGCAAAAATGAAAATAAATTGGGTAAATGCAACAAAGAGGAGGCTGAATAGGATGCAGCCTCTGTTAAGAAAGCACCGGGGGTGCAGTGCGGCTGCACTCAGCAGATTCTCCAGGGAAACGTTAACCAGTTCACTGCTGCCACCGTAAGCAGGTCACCCTCCTGAGCCGCCCACCTCCATAAAACCAATGTCACTGAGAGAATTAGCAGAGATTCGCTCACTCTCCTCCATTTCTCCGAGCAGATGCAAATGTTAATGCAGCAAAAGGAATATGCAAAGCAAGTCAAGGAATATAACATGAAGGCACTGTCCGTTTTGTCCAAACCACAGACAACAAAAACTGAGAGTAAGTCTGTGATTTCTCGGAAGAAGGTAAGAAGCTCACATTGGGTGTTTATTGCTTCAGCCAGAATTAAAGGGACACTTTGGCCACCTCCTCACCTCAAAAGATGGGCTTGGATGTTCAAAACCAGCCATTCCTACACTTACAGGTTATCCACAAATACTGATGTAAACACACACACACACACACACACACACACACACACACACACACACGGGTCAGTATATTGTCTTAATTTTGCCACACATAGAAATAACAAAGTTATTTCTCGGCAACGAGCCTGCAGTCAAATTAATTATCAGTTTCATTCTCTGTCATTAAGTAACATTCAAGGGAACAGAGCTCTCTTGCTCTTCACATTAGACAAACAAACATACCCTTGATTGTTTATTTTAAGTTCATTTCTCTCTGCTCTTCCAGGGGGATTGTATGGGTTCCTCCAGTGGAGGTAAAAATATTTTAAAAAATACAGAGCATCTGTCCTCCAAGATGCCATCAAACAGAGTCGGGATGTGAGTGAAATGTGTACTGTGGCAATACAATGAAACCCCCTGCCTCAGTAGATTTCCTCCTATACCGCCATGGGGGCTCCTTGCAGAAGGAACATGCAATCCTTTGCTGCTCTTAGGGATGTGTGCTGCCTGTTCTCTTTTACCGATTGTCCTATCAATTCTTCCTCAGACCTTGATGACCTCGTTTCCCTCACCAAATGTCCATGGAACTGTTTCTTTCTTTCTCCAACCAATTACACTTTCATAAAGATGTTCACAGAGACAAATCTACAGGAATTCCCATAGCTGTCTCATTCACATGCAGAATGTGAACTTTTTATGTTTTGATGTATTTTTTTTCCCTTTCTGATACTTGAAACTACCATCCATTCCCATATCAACTTCCAATAAATTCTTCTTAAAATACAAAGCTTAAGCAGGTGCCTTTGGCGAATGCCTTTAATCCTACCACTCGGGAAGCAGAGGCAGGCAGATCTCAGTGAATTCAAGGCCAGCCTGGTCTACAGAGTGAGTTCTAGGGCAGCCAAGGAAACACAGAGAAACCCTGTCTCAAAAAAAAAAAAAACAAAAAAACAAACAAACAAACAAAAACCAAACAGACAAAGCTCAGGGCTGGAGAGGTGGCTCAGTACTTTAAAACACTCACTGTTTTCCAGAGGTTCCAGATTTCATTTCCAAGCACCCATATAATGGCTCACAACCCTCTGTAACTTCAGTTCCAGAGGATCCAATATAATGAACAAAGTTCAGTTTTCATCAACTACAAGTGATACCTTCAGTCTGCAGCTACAAGTCTTTGCTGGATGGAAAGATTTAATCGAAGGTTTAATTCTATTAGAAGTTTGGTGTCAGCAAGACTTTCAGGAAGTTGGCAGATTAAGCACATGAGAAATCAGTTTGCAAACACAAGAATCTTTCAGTGTAAAAACATCCAAATGACACAGCAGCTGTCCCCATTCCTCTCCAGCTCTGTTTTGCTCCACGACATGCTGTCAGTGACAAACTCATTTTGTTCAGCCTGTGGGTTATAATGTATGGCCTGCATTTTCTATCTCAACTATTCCTGCCCATATTACAGCAACTATCTCCATCTGCATCATAAAGACTAACCTCCTCCTAACACTAACTTCCCACTTTAAATGAAGTTGTTTTGTTTTGTTTTGTTTTCTTGTCATGCCCTTAGGCTTTGGACTATGCTAAGACCATCCCCAAACCCAAACCACCAAATCTGCCGGATCAAACAGCAAAGAAAACTAAGAACTCCAGACACAGTGAAAAAGAAGGAAGCTTACCCGAGATTTCCCTGCTGGAGATCCTGCAGAGCAGACATGAGCGGGAAAAGCAGGCCGTGGCTGCTTTCAAAGTCCTTCACATCGTCTAGACAGCATTTAGTGGGGGATCAAAAGTGCTATGCAAGGGACATGGAGAAAAGAGAGTAAACAATTCCACACTGAGTGGTAAACTGGCACTGCCGCCTGCCCACCACCCTTGTCTGCTCTGTGCAGAAGTTAATGGTAGCATGTTTAACCTTCTGGAAAGAAAGTTGCATACAATTATTTATTTTCAAATCTGTTAGAATTTGGACTGGTAGATGGCTAGACAATAAAGCCTTTGGTTTTATATTGGATCTTCTGGTTTGTTAAACTACCTCTGCCCTTCTTCGTAACGTAATGTAACATAACATAACATGTGTACATACTTCAGTTTTTTCCTAAAATTAGTTTGACTGATCTAGTCACTGAGGTAACATGTCCAAAATAATACTTCTGCTTTCAAGCCTCAAAAAGTCTTAGAGAGTTGACAATGTGAAGATACATCTAGGTTGCATATTGAAATAGGAAAAAAAAATCCAAATTGCATTCTAACACAGCACTAAGACTAAGACATTAATCACAAATCCCACAAGTATAGGGAAATCCACCTCAGAACACTTTATGGTCAAAGCCACTGACTCCACATCTATAAATATACTGTTATCTTCAAATATTACCAAATACATACACTTCAGAGTTTACTATGAACATAAATACTCATATTCATTTTATCTTTCTCTTTTAAAGCATTATCAAGATTCTTAGTTTTAAAATTACTGAAGAGTCAGGAGTGTCAGCTTATGTTTGTACTCTCAGCACTTGGAAGGTTGAGGAAGTGGGGGTGGGGTGTTTCAAGGTGGAGGATATATATATATATATATATATATATATATATATATATATATATAGTAACAAATAGAGCTAGTCTGTCTCAAAACAACAACGGCAACTTTACTAAAAGATTTACTTCTTACCTCCTTGCTGGACATTGCATCCTTTGATCGGTTTGTCCAGAAATGGGTTATTTTAACAACCTAGGGTAAATCTATGTATGTGGTGTAAAGATTAGCTTTAGAAATTTATTCTAAATGTGCCAGGCAGTGGTGGCACACACTTTTAATCCCAGCACTTAGGAGGCAGAGATAGGCTGAACTCTTCATTCTTAGACAGCCGAGGCTATGGAGAAAAATCTTGTCTCAAAAAAAAACAAAACAAGCAAGCAAACAAAAACAACAACAACAAAAGAAATTCACTTTGGAGTTGTATTTGAGCTACACGCGTCTGATAGGTACGAACGCTGCCTTCGTTAAACCTCCAGTCACAGCTGCAAGCAGAGTTGATGGCCAAAAAGTTCATTTACTTACGAATATCTGCTCCTCCCACCACCTCCACACTCACCTTCAGGAGCCAAAGCTTAGCTGAAGGAGGGGAAGTGAGTTGGCAGATGGCAAACACCATTTCACAGGATCCCTCCTAACCCTAGAACAGTGGTTTTCACCCTGTGGGTCATAATCCCCAGGGTCATTTATCCGATATCCTACATATCAGATATTTATATTATGATTCATAACAGTAGCAAAATTACAGCTATGAAATAGCAACAAAATAATTTTGTGGTTGAAGGTCACCAGAACATGAGGAACTAACTGGATTAAAGAGTTGAAGCAATAGGAAGGTTGAGAACCACTGCTCTAGGACATCAAAATTCTTTACTTGGAGCCAAATGGCATTTAAAATACTTCAGCTAAAGAAATACAATAGTTGCTTAAAGTTTGGGGTTGAAGCCAAAGAACAAACCCAATGGGCTTTCCTGTAACCTCAGTATATAGTCAGTGGAATGTCACTAAGCTACCCTTGTGCAGACACAGTCAGGAGGCAGAACAGTGAAGGACGAATGCTTTGTCTCTCTTTCTTTATATTGCATACTATTGATTTCACAAGCCTAAGTGATTAATTTTATAGCATTTGTTTCAGAAACTCAAAAAAAGAGAAAAGAATCTGCCTATTGGAAGGCAGCCATATACACCACCATATCAACCAACATGGCATCAAAATCTTCTACTAGAATACATAGAGGGCTAGCAAGAGGCTCCGCAAGTAAAGGTGCTTGCCACACAAGCCTGATAGCCTGAATTCACCCCCTGGGGCCCATGGTGGAAGGAAAGGATGACTCCTGCAACATTGTCCTCTGACCACATGAGCATACTTGCATGCATGCTCGCTTGCATACAAACACACACACACTAGATAGATAGATAGATAGATAGATAGATAGATAGATAGATAGATAGATAGATAGATAGATAGATAGATAGGGCTGGGGTGGGTGGGGGATACATGGATGGATGGATGGATAGACAGACAGACAGATAGATAGATTTGGTTACTAGAGTGAAAGAGCAGAGGCATGTAAGCACAGAAGGAAAGAAGCAAGGAGAAGTTCAGACTTAAGTGGTAGTGTGAGGAAGACAGCAGAGGGGCTGGGGAAGATGTATTTGACAAGGCATTATATGAGCCATTGAAAGGCATAGGACAGTTCTGCCCAGTCTCTGTGAGCTGGTCCAGATAAAAGCTCTTTAAGCCGTGCATTCTCCTTATTACATCCTTCTTTTCACAGTGCTTTGTTCATCTTAAGTTTCAACAAGAGCATCCTCTTACAAGGAGTCTTTTTTTTTTTTTTTTTACAAGTAGCTGAATTTAATGGCAGCTGTCTTCTTGATATTGTTTTGTGTAGTAAGGAGTCTCTTGGGACATATCCAGAAACCAAGTCAAGAAAAGACAATATTGAGGAACAAAATGAAAGGTAAGCCTAGCAAAGGCAATGATGCCTAATGGGTCCAATTGGGGCTTATTATTGGTTAATGAATCATTGTCAAAACAGCACAGCGAGCACGAGCGTGCACAGTCCCATCTACAGTGAGAAAATGACTCTTCATCCCAACAGTTATTAACTGGGAGTTGTTTGAAAACACGTCCAGTAATTAGACCAACACTGGAGCTAATTGAGAACTTTGAGTTGACAGCGAACAGCCTACAATAGCAGACTTGGTCAACTCAGATGGGGTTTCTTTTCTAATTACTTATTGAAAAATAGCACGGAAGGAAATTGAATTTGGCAGTCAGTCTGCAGATACCACGTGTAGCTGAATCTCCCTAAGATGTTTTTGGTATATAAATACATATCATATACATAATCACAACATATATAAATTAGAAGGAACATTTGGAAATAGGAATTTCTTTTTAAAAAAATTACAATTGCTCTCCCTAGTATGGTCTTTTTGATATTACTGTTACCTAATGTAGCAAACAATGGATAATACAAATTTCAGCCAAGTCTCAAGTATTCATAGGCATAGGGCATCTCATCCCACAGCTCAGTATGGTTCCATAGTTTCTGTTCCCAGTGGGTGGAAACAGACAGGGATACTAAAATATTCCGTCTGTCTCTTTTGTTATTTTCCCAGGGAGGAAAAGATTGAAAATTTTAGCAACAGAGTGAATCTGTGCTTTGGGACAGATTTTTTTTTTGTCCACAGTGCTCACTCTACACTGGTGATTATAAGAAATTGTCTATCATTTCAAAGAAAACAATACTATTTCTATACTATAAAGGAAAACAATAAGGTGATACATGCACTCTTTGAAAAGTTACATCTAGAGGGAAAAAAGTTACATTTAAGGCCAGGGGAGATGGCTTAGTCCTAACATGAGGGTCTGAGGTGGGATCCCCAGTACCCACACATCTGTAATCCTAGCACTATGGGATGGGAGAGGTAGAGAATGGCAGAGCCCTGGAGCTCAATGGACAGCCAGTCCAGCAGACTCCATGAGCCCTGAGGTCAATGAGAAACCAGAGCAAGATACCCAACATCCACGTTTGACCTTCACTTACACACACACACACAAACACACACACACACACACACACACACACACACACACACACACATGCAAGCACACCTAAAGTTATATTTAATTTATTTCACTTTCTAAACTGTCCTGAGAACTCGCTCAGCATGATTGAAAGCCAGTGCTGTTCAGAACTGTCCCCTGCCCACTGCTTCCATACTGAGTATCAAGTCCATTTCCATGGTGGCTACTTTAAACAGCAGCACATACTCCTTTCATAAAGGGACTGAGAAAACATAGATCCCGACATCTCAGGCTAACGGCTTTCAGCAGCAGATTTTTCATCGGCTCATCTCACTCCCTAGATCACGCTGCAGCTTGAGACAGCCACAGATTTTACTGTTGATGACATAATTTTGTACAGTAAATTAACTGGAAATCTGGGGCTTCCCAAAATGTTATAAAGACGATACATTGTGAAACTCAATAAGCTGTAAAATAAATGTTGGTTTTTTTTTTCAGCTCTCTGTCGAGCAGTGCTTTTAGAAAATGTGAAGAGAGAGAAAAAAGAATTTGGTGGACAGGTTTATGTCTCTTGTTGCCACTCCATTACCTTTTTATTTCCCCCTTGCAAACTCCGGTCACATAAGTAATTAATTTTCAATAAGCTGGATAAATGGTCTTTGCTATTACATCGCTCTAACAGGTTAGGAGGATAACAGCAATGTGAGAATCCCAGGCAAATTTAGTTAGTAAGGCCTTGGCCTTCCTCCAAAGACTTCATACAGACTCTTATTGAAATGTCAGTTCATAGAGGTCAGCCATGATCACGGGACTGCTAACCTGCCTTTTAGTTGATCATCCTTGTTGTAGTGCAAGCTCTGTGTGAATTTATGTATCTCTAGCCATGTTCAATGCAAGAGACTAGAACAAGATGTCGGGTGTCTTTCTCTGCTGTTTTCCACTTTATTGCCTTCAGACAGGGTCGCTCACTGAACCAGAAACTCACAGATGTTTTGGCTAAGGTGCCTAGCCCATGAGCTCTGCTGAGCTGCCTGTGTCTACTTCCTAGTGCTGAGGTCACAGGCACAGGCAGCCATGCTGGGGATTCAAACTCAGGTCCTTATTGCTTGCAGGCCAAGCGCTCTTGTCCACCATGCTGTCTCCCCAGCCCTAGGTCCCAAGTCTACACTCATACCCTAAATGTGAAAATTTAAAAAAAAAAAAAAAAAAACCTCAAAACATTAGTCTTTTGAAAAACTGTCTACACAGAGGAAAAAAGCAGAGAATACTCTGAATAAACTACAATGAATAATTTTCTGAATAAACTACAATGAATAATTTGGGGCCCTTTTTTTTCCTTTATGGCAACCCTTCTCCCCATTTAGTATTTTACTATAGTCTTTCACATCCTAGCGGTGGTGAAAATCAGTATCATAAAGCCTGGCCCCTCATTGCCAGTCTGTCACCTGGCAGTGAGGTCCCTCTCTGTTTTCCCTGCACCCACACAGTGGCGACACTTTGAAGTGATGCAGATGAGGTCCCTAAATTTGTTGTCCCTACTTAAAATTGATAATCTCCTATGTTACAAACCTCAAGCACCTATTTTTAATGAAAGCTTTAGATGAATATCAAAGAACTATTTATCCGTGTCTAATATTTTAATTAGATTATAGTCTCAATTTAACCCATTAAAACTCCTTTGATGATCCCCATATTTAGTGTTTAGCCTCAGATGCACGAGGTAATGAATACTGGACCTTTTGATTTAATGAGAATTTCAGCTCTTCCAGCCTGCACCTCTTTTCTGTGTACCCTTTATTTTGCTGGCTATAGAATTCAGTTAATTGAAGGGGTCTCTCACCGTCACACATTAAGGAGTATAAATTAGCATCCCCATTCTGGCTGAAAAATGCAGGCGGACAGTTCCGCTTTGATCTGAGGGCTGAGCTGAAGAAGGCAACAACCCCCTGAAAATGAGCTGATGGCCTTGTTATCAGCGCCCAACACAGACACGTCCATGTGTCACAAAACACTTAATGTCTTAATTGGTCACCTTCCAATTCTGCCTGTCCTGTTCATCTCATTCTCCTGAGAGCTTGCATATGCAAGTGTGTCTGTCGGTCCATCTGTCTGTGTTCCTGTCTGGCCTTCTCTTTTCTCCTGATTCTCCCCTCTCTTCTCTCAGCTGCATACTAGATTTTAAATTAAGCTCGATTCAAGAAAATGGCAATACAACATCCTCAGAATTTGGTCCAAGACTCCCCACAGCTAGGAAAACACTTTGACTATTCAAGGCCCTTGGTTAAAGTGGTGTGGAGTGTGTGTGTGTGTGTGTGTGTGTGTGTGTGTGTGTGTGTGTGTGTAACCTCTGCATATACTCCCATGTACTTTAAATCAGCTCTAGGTTATTTATGACACTTAGCAGAGCACAAGGTAAATGCTATAAACATGGCTGTCAGATTGCATTGTTCAGGGAATGGTAACAAGAAAACAGAGGCTGAACATGTTCCCACAGAAAACATATCTTTTCAAATATTTTCAATGGGTGATTGGTTCCACAGTTGTGGACCCCATCATACAAATGCAGAGAACCATGTTTAGGAATGTTTAAAAAAAAAAAAACTACATTTACCTATTTTTGCATGTATATTTATACATACATGCATCTGTTCTCTCCTTCTACCACGTGAATCCTGGGTTTGGAACTTAGTTCATTAGGAATAGCCACAAGTGCCCTTATCCATCCATGAATTATGCCTCAGGCCCACTCCTTGTGATTTCTACAAACATGTAGAGCTATTCAGAACCTTCCACAGAAACAATGCTTCGGTTCTACGCTCTTATCCTCATAACTCCCAAGCCATGGGTATACATCTCTCCCTCTGATGTCAGAAAGGCTATTCTGTGTTTCCTTCCTTCTACACAAAAGAGGGAATTCACTGAATGAAAGCAAGTGCTAAAATTTTTTGAGCTCTTTATATACTTGTTTTTGGTGACAAATTTATCTCTCATCTTAATTTTGTACTTTATCTTGGCCATCTAGAGCACTGTCAAAATCACCTTGATGAGCCCGGCTAGCCTGTCCCCTACCTTGTGACTAGGCTGTGAGCTTCCCCTTTCCCCCAGCTTTAAATATGTTGTAATTTGATAAAGTGATTCCCCATATCTCAGCAACTTCATTTCATTCTCAGGAAATAAAGATGAAGAATCAATTCAATCCAATGTCAGGACAAATAAAGACCAAAAGTAACAAAATTTCAGACAGTAAAACTTTTGGATAAATATAGTAGACTGAACACACACAGAGAGACACACTACATGTACTCATTTCGTTTTCAAGAGGAATCGTAGGAATCGGCTGTGCAACACTATTCCTGGAGAAATCTGAACAAGTTCGCTAATCCAAGATAGGGAACCAACAGCAGATCAAAGTACAAATACTACCCAATTCTGTGGGCCAATGAATTTTATTGGGGTTACTTATGGAATTGTGGGTGAGGGGTTACTTACAGGAGCAGAAATGACTCAAAGACAACTGTATCCCCAAAGCCCACCCCAGCATGGGTGACAGCTCAAAGCTGGGAAACTGAAACGCACTGCACAGCCCTCGGGCAGCTCCATAGGTTTGAGGATGTCCTTTCCCTGCATCATAATTGGTCTGAGCCTCTTCAGCCAGCTCAGCGGGTCTCTGGTTTTGTTTGTTTGTTTTTGTTTTTGTTTTGTTTTGTTTTTGAGCACTTCATAAACTGTCTTGTCTTTGTTTCCTCCAGGTTGCTCAGTATGTGCCTCATCTAAGCAGCACAGCTTGTCTGAGAGTGATTCTCAGATGTCTTTACAGCCTATGCACATGCTTGGAAAAGGAGGAGCCTAGTAAATCTGATCAGTTTCAGGGACTTCCTGCATGTCTTTTGAGTTGTTTATGTCTTTAGGAGCTTCCCTGCAGGATGGAATGTCTCACCTTCTCATTAGAATATACAGTAAGTTTACCTCCCTGTAAACATCTTGTATCTTGATGAGCTTTCCTTCGAGGTGGAAGGTTTTAATCTTAGAGGAAAATGCTACACATCAATAATTCTAACAAGTCCCAAGGAGGCAAATCGACATCAGTAATGAAATTTTGAAAGCAGGGAAAATAGATAAGTGCCACACTTCAGAAAAATTAACAAACTCTAAAAGTAGTAAATTATAAACTAACACAAGAAAAAGCTTTGAGTAATTCTGCCTCACTTTAGAAAACAGCAAGGATGTGCAAGAGCTGATGATGTCGATATCTCTAGAACAAGGGCTGAGGAGCTAGAGAGATGACTCAGGGATTTAAGAGTGCTTGCTACTCTTGCAAAGACTTGGTTTGGTTCCCAGCACCCACATAGCAGTTCATAACCATCTATGATTCCTGCTCCAGGAATTTCAATGCCCTCTCCTGACCCTCAGGAGCACTGTATGCATGTGGTACACACATATACATGCAGGCAAAATGCCCACATGCATAAACCAAGATTACATATTTTAAGAGAATAACAATATTTTTTAAGAAGAAGAAGAAAGAGAATGGAATAGATATGAGGAGGTAAATGAGGACTAAGTAAAAATGTGTTCAAAAGCAGGTAGACCTGTGTCCTTCTCCACTCTCCATGCTGCTAAGCCACAGCTTTCCCCTGCCCCAGGAATGGTCCACCTTCTGAAGATGTCAGAAGAGGGCCTCTGAAAAACGGAACTGTCTCTGCTAAGGTAGCAGATACTATCTCAGCAGGAAGCATGTGTGCACACAAGGAAGCATCTAGTCCTCTTTCACTTGGCTCTCAGAAAGTTGAGACTTCACCTCACAAGGAAGAGTTTAGAAAATTCTTCCTTAGGGAGTCTACAAGAAAAGCCCTAAGGCTGGAGCTCAGTGGTAGAGCAATCCCATAGCATACAGGAGGCCCTAGGTTCAATCCCTAGTACTGGGGGTTAGGGGAGGGAAGGAAACTATTAACTTGGGGTTGCTTTGACTTTACTTTAGGGGGCAGAAGTGGATCTCAGTTGGTAGAGTGACTTCCAAACATGTACAATATTCTTACTTATCTCTCCAGGACTACAAAATCTGGAAGTGCTGTGCATACCTATAATCTCAGCACTGTAGAAGTAGAGGCAAATGACTAGAAGGTCACATTCATCTTCATTTAAATACATATTCCACTTACATCACACAAGACTCTTCTGCCAAGTAAATAAATACATTTAAAAAGACCTAAAAATCCTGGCCGCCAAGGCTCTTCAGCTGCCTGAGATACAGCTCCGTCTCACCCCAGCCCAAGAACTCTTAGATTCTCACCAAGTCCATCTTTCATTTAAATAGAGTGAGAATGTTGGGATTTCCCAGTGTCTGAGCATATTACGTGGGACACCTTTAAAAAGAATGAGAACAGGGGCCTTAAACAGACCATCTGAGTTAGAGACAAGGGACAGCATGACAGCAGAAATCAACACAAACACAGGGTTAGAAAATGACAGAAAAGAATTTCCCCAAAATTAGAGTGCAAATGCAAAGGAAAAGAGATAAAGGAAAGAGATTAAGAAGCATAGGGACTGAATCTGGTGGGTGAAAATCCAAAGCACGAGCCTCAGATAAGGAACAAACGGGGGGGGGGGGGGGGGGGGGGGGGAGAGTCATCAAAGAAACAACTCAAGAAAACCACTTCTCATGGAAAGACCGAATGGACATTCACACTGTTAAACATTGAGTGTGCAGAAGAAGAAGTGATGAGAGAGACAAAGCAAGTGGCAGAATTGAATTTCAGTACATTGGCTATAAAGAGAAGATCCTACTGGCTTCCAGAAAGGACAAAGAGAAACAGCCCAGCAACAGTCAAGAAAGAAGGTGAATTTGGATTAACAATTTCAATTGGCAGCTGAACAATGGAGTCTAGCATTCAGAATTAACTCATAAATTATCTCTACTTAGAAATGCTAAGAGTGGGGGCTGGCGAGATGGCTCAGTGGATTAAGAGCACCAACTGCTCTTCCAAAGGTCCAGAGTTCAAATCCCAGCAACCACATGGTGGCTCACAACCACCCGTAATGAGATCTGACACCCTCTTCTGGTGTGTCTGAAGACAGCTACAGTGTACTTACATATAATAAATAAATCTTTAAAAAAAAAAAAAGAAAGAAAGAAAGAAACGCCAAGAGTCAGCCGGGCAGTGGTGGCGCATGCCTTTAATCCCAGCACTTAGGAGGCAGAGGCAGATGGATTTCTGAGTTCAAGGCCAGCCTGGTCTACAGAGTGAGTCCCAGGACAGCCAGGGCAACACAGAGAAACCCTGTCTCAAAAAAAAGAAAGAAAGGAAGGAAGGAAGGAAGAAACGCTAAGAGTCATGAGATCAGAATAAAGATTTGCTTTAGATAAGGGGGACTTCAATATTTTTACCCATTTTCAGAAAGCACAGTAAATTTGTTTCCCAAAGCAAGGGCTGTAGCTCTGTAGTAGAGTCCTTGACTGCCATTTGAGCCTTAGTCCCAAGTATAAAACAAAACCCAAACAAGAGCAGGTAACACAAAAAAGAAGATAATATGAGAAAGAACAGAGGAAAATTAGAAGAATCCTCAGGGTGATGGAGAAGGATGGTGCTTTGACACTGAGAATAGAGTAGACTGCATCCCAAAAGGGTCTCAGAGAGAGATTTTTCAGGGAAATGAAATGTTAGAATCTCAGGAGTGGGAGACAGACAGGAGAGCTTAAGAGTAAATGAGTCACATGTGCATTAAGTTTTAAAACAATGAGAAAATTCAGCCCCACAGTAGAGTCACTGGCTAGCTGAATATTGTATATATATATATCATCATACTACAGAACTCATGTTACTTTACTGAGAAGAGAAATGGAGAGAGTTCACATGTGTAGCAGAAGCAGAGAAGATAAGAAACTATTTCCATCTTTTCTGGTCTGATGCTCTAGGAAGTTTTTTAACCAGAAATACTAAAAAGTAGCAATTTAGTGGCATCTCTTAGAAACAAGAAGACACACCAAAATCATCAGCCTAGGATGAAAGATGGTTAGTTGTCTCTGTAGTAAAGAAAATGAAAGATTTGGTCAGTGAGATAGATGGCTCAGTGGGTAAACATATTTGCTGTCAAGCCCAAGGACCTATGTTCAACCCTGATCATCCGTATGGTAGAAAGAAAAAATCAACTCCCACAAGTTATCCTTTGACATCCACACACACACATACACACATTCATGCATACACATATGGTTTGTGTTTGTTTGTTTGTTTTTGTTTTGAGGGTTTTTTTGTGTTTTGTTCTGCTTTGTTTTGTTTGCACTGTCAAGCACTGAGGTGGCAGAGTAAAGACTAGCTGAGTAGCCAGAGGTATAGCTCAATTAGTGCAGAGCTTGTCTAGTGCACATGAAACCTCGGGTCCAGTCTCCGGCATTGCATAAACTGGGTGTGGTGGGGTATACCAGTAGTCCCAGCACTGAGGAAGTAGAGATTGGAGGATTACAAGTTCAAAATTATCTTCCCCTATATAGTGAGTTCATGATCAGCCTGGGCAACACAAAACCCTGTCTCCAAGAAATATACTATGGGATTGGAAGATGGCTCGTTGGTTAAGAGCGCATATTACTCTACAGAGGACCTAGGCCTGGTTCCCAGCACCATGTGGGTCATAATCACCTATAACTCTAGCTCCCGATGATCCCACATCCTTTCTGCAAGCACCTACACTTTCACATGCACATAACCACACATGTGTACATTATTTTAAAATAATAAAAATAAATCTAAAAAAGATAAACTATCAGTGGGCTATTCTTTGACTTGAGCTGAAGCAAATTATTACCTTGTCAAGTATAATGTGGACTCTAGAGAGAAAGGGGATGATGGAAATTCAGTTGCTCCTTAAAGAATATATTCATCACTATTTCGACTAATTTTTAAAATGAATCCTCCTTTTAAAAAAACTCAATGTGTATGTGTTTGTGTTATTTTACTTTAAAATACATTATCTTTGTGTGTGTGTGTGTGTGTGTGTGTGTGTGTGTGTGTGTGTGTGTGTAGGAGGGAGGCAGGTAACACAAGCCATGGTGGATATGTGGAGGTCAGAGGATAACTTTGTGGAGTTCTTTCTCTCCTTCCACCTTTACATGGGTTCCCAGATGGAACTCAGGTCTCTGGGTCGGCATGGTACATACTTTTCCTGCAGAGTCATCTCTCCGGCCCCCAAAGATTAGACTTACTCCTTCTCTATCCACTTTTTTTTTTTTTTTTTTTTTGAGACAGAGCTTCATGTCTCCCAGTCTGACCTCTTATCCATACATCAAGCCAACAATGAACTTGAATTTCTTTCTAATCTTCTCGCCTCCACCTCCCAAGTGCTAGCATAGCAGATGTGGGCCATTATGTCCAATTTCATTTCTGCTTTTGGAAGGAATTGTTTTTAGTTTTGCGCTCCTAGGAGATACTATAAATATTCAGCTAGAACCTAAATTCTGACTTTCCCTTCATAGGTTGAAGACTATAAGCAATCCTTTGTCACTTAAAAAGGTTCTTATGAATTTGAATCTATCGCCCTTTCTGTATGCCCTGTCACCAAACCAGATAGCAGAAACCCTAGGGCAAGGATAGGTAAAACAAGGAAAGGCACAAGGTCAGGAAGCCATTTTTACTAATGCCTTCTGGGCTGTGGAAATAAAAATCCTCTCTGAGAACAAAAAGGAAGACAAAATTGAAAGGACCCCACACACAGCTTCTTTGGGCCATGCTAACCCCTTTGTAATAAAGTGGTGAATCTTAGGTATCTGCTTAACCATGTGATTCATCTGAGTGGGTGGAAATCCTATGTAGTCTGATGTCAGGGACTTTATAACTGATACATTCTGACCCACGTTGTAATCTCTTACGTACTTCTAGCTGAGATGGCATAGTAGATCCTTGCACAGCTCTTAAGCTCTCACTCTATCCACCATTCTTGACTCCTTTAATGGGGCACATCCAGCCAATGGCTATGAACTCCTGCTGTGACTCTCCAATCCCACAAGAAAGGCATGAGATAAAGAGGAAGGGGTACCCATGGTAGGAGTTACAGAGACAAAGTATGGAGCAGAGACTGAAGGAAGGACAATCCAGAGACTGCTACACCTGGGAATGTTCCCATGTTCAATCACCAAGCCCAGACACTATATAGATGCCAGCAAGTGCTGGCTGACAGGAGCCTGATACAGCTGTCTCTTGAGAGGCTCTGACAGTGCCCGACTAATACAGAAGTGGAGGCTCACAGCCATCCATTGGACTAAGCACAGGGTCGCCAATGAAGGAGCTAGAGAAAGGACCCAAGGAGCTGAAGGGTTTGCAGCCCCATAGGAGGAACAACAATATGAACTAATGACTACCCCCAGAGCTCCCAGGGACTAAACCACCAACCAAAGAGTACACATGGTGGGACTCTGGCTCCAGCTGCATATGTAGCAAAGGATGGCCTAGTTGGTCATCAATGGGAGGAGAGGCCCTTGGTCCTGTGAAGGCTCTATGCCCCAGTGTAGGGGAATGCCAGGGCCAGGAAGTGGGAGAGGGTGGGTTGGTGAACAGGGGGAGGGAATAGAGGGGAAACCAGGAAAGGAGATAACATTTGAAATGTAAATAAAGAAAATATCTATTAAAATAATGGATCCTTTAAAAAAAAGAGAGGAAGGGCTAACTACAAAGGAAATCACAGAGGCTTGGCTATTTGGTGCGTCCTCTAGAAACTGTAAGAGATAGGAGGGGAGGGGTAACAACAATCAAAAATGCAAGGGCCCTGGGCATGGGGTACAAGCTTGCCATCCTAACACTTCAGGGGCTAACACATAAAAATCATGAGCTCAAGTACATCAGCCTGTACTACATGGTGAGACTTAACTACAAAGAACACTAGAGAGACATGTGAGTGCCACTTGGAATTTTCTTCCCACTCCTAAATATTTACTAGAGTTTTCTCTAGATGTCCTGACTCTACTCCCCAAACAAGCTGTATGACTGAACATGTTTCTCTCTGTGTGTGTCTGGGATAACTGACTCATTTGTAATGATATTAGCTGAGTTTTGAGTTTTTTTTTTTTTTTTTAGGAGAGAGGTATAAACATGAGACTTCTTCAAGAAGATCTATCTCATCCTTTTTTGATGAAACACCTCAGTAAGGGGTTGCCCAACCTTGGGTTGAATGAAAAGAACATGAAGGGACTCAGAACCTCCCAGGGAAAGTCATTTCAGGCTCAGATTGCTCTTGGCCAGAAAGGTTTTCAAAAGTTGACCTGAGATGTTAATAGACAATTGCCAGCTACAACTTCTTTTTAAGTCTTACATCTAAAAGTACTACAAGAATTCTTTCCTCCACAGGCTACAATAACGTAGACCTGCCATCCCCATAACAACCTAAGTGGCTTGTGCGGTATTACTGAAACCAGTTTCTAGTCTAAGCCTGACACTCTGTCTTTGTGGTCATCTGAGACTTGGTTTCTCCCACATACTATGTATAAAATGAAGGGCTTAGACTTATTAGCTGTGTCTTCTAATACCGATAACTTCTTCCTGAGAGTAGCTATGTCCTTAACTTAGTAAATTGCTAGTTTGTTTTCATTCACCTTCTAGAATGAAGTACTAGAACCTAATGGATTAAATATGCAGTCTCCTCCTGTTCCATTTCTCCTAAGTCTTCTAATTGCTGTGGATCTATTTATTTAAATTAGGATTCATAAACCGAAGTCTTCATGAAGTGGCAGACCATCTAAATAAAGTGAAACCTGTGCTTTCTTTCTTGGACAAAGAGGGTATATAATGTCAGAGTTTAAAGATTCAGAACCACATAAGGGCTGGAGAGGGTGTTCAGTGGCACTGCCCTGCCTAAAATACATGAGGTTGTGGAGTCACTTCCCAGGAGGAGATATCTAGCCCAACTTTGCATTGAAAATGCCTTGGACTTGTCCTTACCACTGCCTAAATCTTCCTAATGAGAGTGGCCTGTGGACTTTCTCAGTTGTTCCTAGAAGCAGCCTTATCCTTAGCATGGCAGAACAGATGCCCCTACAGCTGCAGCTATCACAGCTAGCCTCCTCCTCCACTCCTCCCTAAAACCTTCCTCTGACAAGCCAAAAGGCTAATAATGGTCCTTTATTTATGGGTTGTTTTGTTTGTTTTTTCTAGCAGCAGTAAGTAGTCAGGCTTCTGCATGCTCAGTACATTTTAGCTTGTCAATATTCTCTTTGAAGTGTGGTGGCAGGAACACATAAACATATAAGTGTGTCAATTAATTCATTATTTCGTAGATTGAGCCAAATTCAGGAAGAGCTGGGGAGTTACTGATTTAACTGAATGTGTTTGTTGCATGAGTCCCTCAGTTCCAGGAAGTCCCGGTTAGTGTACCTCTCCACACTGGTACTTTTCAGAGAATCAATCCTCTCTAAGTGGTGTCATGCATTCAAATTAAGCATGTGTTAGTGTGACAGTCAGACAACACTAAGCTGAGAAATATTACTGGAAGTCTTTCTCAGAAGCTTTGAAATCAAGTCCTTCAAAAGCAGAGTCATGGGGACAAAAATGGGGAGGGGGGAGCCCATTTGGGATTAGATGAGAAATTATTTGCCTTCCTCAGCTATAATATAATGAACATAGTTTTGCTGTATCTACTAACAAGTGGAACTGGGTTGAGACAAAAGCCTGGACCATTTTGACAAAATACTTTTTCAGACTGTTGAGGACTCAATCCAGTTCAAAGGTCAAAAGCAAAACTTGCTGCTGTGTTGCATTCAGTTGAGATTAAATTGCATCTGTCTTTTAATGTCATCTCTGATCTGGAAGAAAAGAAGGAATAGGGAGGGTGAGAAGAGCAGAGAAGAGGAGAGGACAGGACAGGACTTAGCTATTATTTTATTTGCCACAATTCCAGGATAGGGGTGGGGCTGGTAAGAAAACTGTGTCTTAGCCATACATCTGGTTCTATATTCAGAACTCCCCCAGCCCCCAGCCTTTCCAGAAGTAAAGACCAGGGTGACTGAGAGGGACATCCTCCCAAGCAGGCAATGCCCCTAAGTCAGACTGGAGTTCCCAAGGCTTCAGACTCACTGTGCCCCAATCAGGAAGAGCTATTCTTAAGCTAAGAGCTTCTCTATTTACCTGATTCTTCAAGACAAAAGCTCATGAGATACCCCTATTCCATTCCTCATAGAGTAAGTCAACTGCATCTTCTGAGGGCAGAAGAGATAAATGCCCTGTGCTTTCAAATTTGTGTTCTGTGTTCACCCTCTAACTTCTCTCTCTCTCTCTCTCTCTCTCTCTCTCTCTCTCTCTCTCTCTCTCTCTCTCTCTCTCTCTCTCTCTCTCTCTCTCTCTCTCTCTCTCTCTCTCTCTCTCTCTCTCTCTCATATTTTTTTAACTCATGTAAAAGATTCCTTTCAAACCTATTAGCAGTTGTCTGCAGGACTGGCTCCATGTTCTCGTGTGAGAGCATCTTTCTCTTATTAGTAAATCATTCTCCTTTAATCCAAGATATTTTTGCTCTTTGGGGTGTTGTTGTTGTTGTTGTTCTTGTTGTGTTTTTTGTGTTGCATTTTCTGAAAGTTCCAAGCCTACATTTTTCTGTAAACTATTTCCTTTTAAAAGGTTCTGTACGGCCAGGGGTATGGTTTGGAAGTAGAGGACTTGCCTGGAGAGTCTCCAAGTTTGAAAAAATACTACCATTATGTAAACAGAAGAGGAAAAATTTGAGCCTGGATTTGCAGGGTTGGCCACAACTACATAAACTAAAGTAATGAGGATAGCGTTCTGATAATAAGGTCACAGGGGCAAACTGCATGCCAAGGCACTGGGACCAGAAAGCAAATAAACAGAAGAGGAGAGCAAACAGAAAGAAGAGAACAAAGTCAGAGGGAGTCAAAACAGAGTCAGAGGATCTCCACCTCCACTGTTAGCTAGCCAGGATTTCATGGATGCATTCCTCAGTTTCCTGATCTGTGGTTCCCATCACCTTTGATTACAGAGCAGACAGACACTCTGGGCAGTCCAAAGGCTACACAATGCTTCTGTTTTAAAAGTGGTGCTTTTGCCTCCAAAATGATGCAGACAGGCTAGATAAAGCTCTCTTTTTGCCGCTTGATTGTTTGTTTTAGCATCACTACATTTGCTACAGTTGTGGACTCAGAACGTTCACCTTGAGGAATCTTGAAAATTCATCCCCTCGTTGGGGAAAAAAAGGAAACAAAAGAATAAAATATAACTGAAACTCACGCCATTGCAATCCTGTAATTATTTATCTCTGGACCCCAGGGGGAGGAACACGCCTGCTAAATTCACTCCTTTCCAAACTTTCAGGGCTCGCTGACCTAAAGACAACCAGAAGCCAAGGCAGGGCGGAAGCCGAAGTCTCCTCCCCCAGGGCTGCTCTGTGGGAGACTGGTCTCACATAGTTTATTAGTATAGTTACACTTTCCAAATATCAAAGGCCCAGGAGTTCCTTCAGCGTTTTGCGGTGAAAAGGTACTGTTTGCGGTGACCTTTTTCACGTGGATGAGATTCATTAATCTCCTTTAATCACATGATTGAAAACAGGAAAGTCGGGGTCAGAGAGGTGCAATCTGTTAAGTAAAGGTCATTAGTCAAATTCATTTCTACTGGGAATAACAAACTGTCTGAGAGAGGGGGGTGACGTGCTAGCAGCAGGACGCGACAACAATTCCCGGAAACCTGGGCTCCTTCCCATTTTTGCCCCACAAGTCCTTTATTATCTAAATAGACTGCAGACCTAGCAAGAGAATAGAAGACCTTCCAGGGGCAAAGGGGCGGGGGGACGCGACGAGTGACAGCTTTAATGGCCCCCCAACAGGTGCGCTCCCACATCCCTTTTGCCTTAACTCGGAAGGCGGATAGAGTGCGTTCGTCGCGAGCCTAAACTTTGCTAAAACACTGCACGGAAGTGAGCGCGCCCACAAGCAACCCGAGGACAATCACTTAAAATCTCTGTAGTCTTTGGGACATGGAAGGGTTGCGGGACGAGAGTGCAACAAGTTCAGGAAGCAGAAATTGCGCAGTAGATGTTCTCTGTCCACGGTTCTGAGAGGAGCGGGGTTGTGGGCGCCCTCCGGGTCAGCAGCGCTACAAGCGCTCCAGGGACTCCGAGCGCACCGATGACTTTCGGGACACCAGAGGATGGAAGCGCAGTCAGAAAAAGGGGTTCGTCTAAGGATTTGAATTAGAGATGTGGGGTCCCGGTAAGAGTGTGAGGGGTGTCAACAACCGCCAACAACACAGTTAGAGCTCTGAAGGTTTAAAGAATTCGATGTGGCGCTGTCTGAATCCCGGCATAGCCCCAGATACCCGGTCCCTTTATCTGTGGTCAACTGAACTGCTTTAGGGAGAGCGACCGCCTGGGTGCAGAGGCCGCGGGGACAGAGCTAGGTGACAAGTGCCTGCTAAGAGATGAGGATGGAGGGATTCTGCATTGGCAGCGCGCGGGGCCAGAGGCGCTCCGTCGAATTGTACGGCCGCGAGCCCAGCTGCTAGTTTGGGCAGCGACACTCGGCAGGTCCCGGGCGCTGAAGACGCGGGGCGCGGGAACCAGCGAGCACATTAGTACTCCCCGAAGGGGATGCGTTGGACAGGAAGGAGGCATGGGAACGAGTCGCTGGCGGCTGCAAATTGGTAAGTGGACTGCGCTTGCCTTTCTCTCTTCCAGCCCAGGCCGCAGGAACAGTCTATAGAGTCTCCGCGAGTCTTCCCGCCTGGGAAGAACCGGGTCTGGCCCCGCGGCCTCCTGGCCCCGGTCTCCCTCCCTAGCCTGGTCACTCAGAGCATGTGCGGCCCTGAGCTGAGCTCGCCTTCGTCCCCAATGTCCACTTCATCCTCGGGTTCGGTAAGCACGAAGGCACCGGCGGGCAGGCTCAGCCGAGTGTCGGCGGGCGCGCTCTCGGGAGCACGGGGGCTGCCCTCGGGGCTCTCAGGCCCGTCTGCGGCTTTGGGTTCGTCTTGGCTTTTCCTCAACTGCTTTTTATGCTTCATCCGCCGGTTCTGGAACCACGTTTTCACCTGATTTCGGGGAGACAAACAAGATCATATCATTCCTCGCACAAACGGTGATTGAAAGATCTGGGTGATTGGTGGAGCTTGGGGTGGGGAGTGGGGGGAGGCTTTCTGTCTACTGAATCGAATTCGGTCCTACCGCCACGGTAGCCTTGCGTTTTGATGAAGTCATACATTATCCGTTTTAGGCTGAATTCTAGGGGAGATTGCCCCAGAAGAGTGACGAGGGTCAATGGTAATTAATGGGGGTAAGCGCTGTGTGTTTGGGGTCTCCTTTACACTCAATTTATGATCCTGTGAAGACACCTTAAGTCCCGGGTCCAACGGGAAGCGTGGATTGGAAGTCAAGAATGGAATGAATTGACTGGTTTTCTTCGGAGAGAATTTTAGTCTTAGTTCTGAATGGCTAGTGATTCCACAGCAAGATCATAAGGTGAAATTAAGGAAGAGGTGGAGGGCTGGACGAAAGACAAAAAAAAAAAAAAGGAAAGAAAGGAGGGAGGGAGAGAGGGAGAGAGAGAGAGAGAGAGAGAGAGAGAGAGAGAGAGAGAGAGAGAGAGAGAGAACGGAAAAAAAAGGAGAGAGGCAGGCTTAAACTAGTGTGTAGAGCCCTGGGGTACTTGCTGCGGCAGGGACGGGCAGGCTTGTAAGCTGACTGAAGTAAGACAGTGAAGAGAAATAAGAGGAGCATCGAGTGGTGGTGTGAACTGGCAGCCCACACACATAGGTTGAGGCAGGAAGATTGGGTTCTGGGCCAGCCTGGGCTACACAGTGAAACCCTCTCCAAAACAAAACAAAGAATAAATTGTTTAAGTTCCTCCACAAACAGGAACCTCTCTAACCCAGCTTGTCACACCCTTAGGAGGAAGGGCAGAGGGGAAATAAAAAGAACCATGGTGTGACTTTGAGGTGGCAGCCGAGAATCAAAGTGATTTTTCCTCCCCAGTAGAGCCGGGTAGATAAATCTAATTTGAAAGTTGGGTATAAATTCTGTCGGATCTTGGAAACATTCTGAAAGGCGAGGAGAAAGGATCATTTGTACTTGGTCCTTCAGGAACTATTTCAGAGTTGAGGGGAGAAGAGCAGGACTCAGAATCCCGGGCCTCCTCCCGGCTCCTGCTCACCTGAGTCTCAGAGAGGCTGAGAGCAGTGGCCAGCTCCACACGCTCTGGTGTCGACAGGTAGCGCTGGATTTCGAACCTTTTCTCCAGGCCGGAGAGCTGCGAGTCAGAAAACACCGTGCGAGCTTTGCGACGGCGGCAGTGCTTCCCGGGCAGCTCCGCGTGCTGCGGGTGCGGGAACAGCGCCGGGACCGGCATCCCTACAGAGACAAGAGCAATCTTACGATCAGAACCCGCATTCGGAGGAAGCTCCACTCCATTCCGGTGCCCAGCGTTCCCTCTCTTATACTTGCTCCAAAGCCCCTAGAACCCATCTCTCAATAAACCTAGGACAGCAGGGAGAGGAACTGCAAAATAGCGCTTGGAGATCTTTTCCTAGAAGGCCATCCCAAAATACAAATAATAAGCAGCAAATAAAACAGAAAAGAAAAATAGAACAAAGATCTAGAGGCCCTTTAAAAAAAAATCCCTTCCTGGGGAAACTTCCTCAGAGCCTACGCAAAGTCCCAGTTATCTGTTGGGCCTTGCAAAGTTTGCTTGCAAAAGTCCGAAGCTGGAGCAGGATTGTCCACTTGCATCTGTCCAGACCCCTACCAACACTGAGTGCTGTGCTATGGGGCAAATAACTCAATTCTAAAAAGCACCTTTTCTCCGTCGCTCTCACCCTTCCAGCAACCAAATACAACCGCGCAAAAAAATAAACCGCATAACCAGAGAAACTATGGCGCTGGCCCGTGACATTTCCTTGTCAGTAGCAGGGTCTCCCTGGAGACCCTGCTTCCTAATCTGACCTAAATCCCTTCTTTCCGACTCCAAGCCTTGAGAATCAGGAGAGCTGGAGCGCCTTTTTCTGGCGATCAGAAGAGGATGCTTCCATTTCAGGACCCTCTCAGCTCAGCGTTACCTGGCGCCCCAAGCATCCAGGCCTCAGACACCAGTATCTGCCAATGCTCAGGAAAGAAAAACTGTTTCAGCACCATGGATTTTGCCCAACACCAGCACTGGGTGGGAAACAAGTCCGTTTTCAGCCCTGTGCCAAAGCCAGGGAGCAAGGCTGATCTCACCGGGAGCCTTAAGATCTCCTCTCTAACCTAGCACTTTTGAGTGGGTTTTACCGCCCCGCACTTTCAGCATTTCTTTTTCCTGGATTTGAGTGCCTGTTTCCTACATATTGCATGGTCCCTTCCCTCAGCCCCCACTGGAGCCAGTTTACTACTGTGCTCAGCAACTGGACTAGAAGAATTTGTCTCTATGGCTGGACTGGAAATGCAAGGAAAGAAAGTGTTCGTGCAGACTGAGAGAAACAACGAAACGAACACAATCCAGACATTCCCTAGCCTTTCCAGGCCCAGTCTTATTTTACCAATCCCCACTCCTTGCCAAACAGTAAATTTGAAATATTTCAGCACCTGGTTCCAGCGACTCCAGCAACTGGGCCAGAACAAGGAAGCCAAGCAGACTGACTGTGTTAAACACTGGAAGTGAAGGTCATTCGAGAACTGTGAACTGCAGCTCTCTTCTGCCCTGAACCTTTCCTGACAGTGGCAGACTACCTTCTGCCCCCGCCCTCCCTCACTTCTATGTCTCCTGCAGAATCCTCCAATGTTCCTGACCCAACCTAGCAAAAGAGAGCTAGCCAGGTGAAGCCTTTTCATTTTCCACACTGGAAGGTTCAGTGCCATTTCTCTGGGACAAGATGGTTGAGGACCTCCTGAAGTGGAGGAAGTTTAGAAGCGGCATTGAGGGATGAGCCAAAGTTGCCTGGAAGAATAGGAGTAAGACTAAATACTGCCCACTAGGAATTTGATCGCATCTATCCACTCCAGCTACCTCTGCAGACACAATCCCTGTCTAGTTATACAAACTGTGAAGTGACCAGAAACTGCTCCCCTCCATTGGCCTGCTTCAAGGGAGCTCTCCGTCCCTAATGTTCCACTGCTACAGAAGGAGAAAGGCCACTGGAACCGCTATAGTCTCCACTCTGGGGGATGGAAAAGAAGACGCCCACTCCCTACTCTTAGAGGCCTTTGTTACTTACCTGAGGTGGTCAGGAAATAAGGGTGATGGTGATCCCCCTTATGCAGAGGATGATGAGCATGAGGAGTGAGGAGGGTGGGTGTGGGCATAAGGGGGTAGCCATAGTCTAGCAAAGGCACCCTAGAGGCCAGAGAGCTGGTAAAGTGGTCAGGGGCCACTTCCCTCAGCGGCTTGGGCTTGTGCAGCAGAATGTCCTCGATGAAAAACGACGTGGGCCTCTGAGAAGATGCTGGATGAAGAGGGGAAGTGAAGTTGAGATTCATCTTGCAGAGCACCTGTCACAGGGCGAGGACCTGGACAAAGTGCAGGAAGCAGCTTCCCGGCAGGCCTACTCAAGAGCCTGCACCTGCTCCTGATCGCCCAGGCTCAGATCCCCGCAGCTCTACCGACCTGGGCTCTCCCTGGCGCCTGTCTTCTTGCCTCTCCAGCGCTGGGGTAGGTTGGTTCTGTGTGTTGGAGAATTGGCAGCTTGGAGAAGGGAGCCCGGCGAACCAATAGGGAGGCTGCAGAGACAGAGAGGAGGGTGGGGTGGGCTCGGGGCGGGGCGGGGATCTGTCCGCGGTGCTGAATGCGTCTAGCCAAGCAGGGAGCGCTGAGCCCAGTGGGTTGGGTTCTCGACCCCAGTTTCTACCCCTCCCCTGCAAGAGCTGCTTCCTGTGTTTCGTCTTTTTAAAAGACTGAAAATTATTTTTCCACCATGGTTTAACAACCTGCTTCTTAGACAGAACACTAAAAAGTGTCCCAAGAAACTAGAATTAAAGCACTTACTCAAGCATTTGAGCCAGTTTGTTGTCTCTTAAAGAGTTTCAATAATCGAAGCAAAAGGAGAGGAGAAGTGAAGAAATGAAGATGCACTCTTCCGCTACACCAAGTTGCTAGAGTTAGATTAAATTGACAGCAGGGATAATTGAATTGTTGGAGGAAATAAAGATGACAGGTGGAAGATTCTTTATCTGGAATTTAAAGAATGGACAGAGGGGGTCTGTGTGTATCACCCACATGACTTGGTCATTTTAACTCTGTCCGTCGCCACCTTTCCCTGTCACCCTCCTGGCTGCTCTTCAGTCTTATAGTTCTATGCTGTTTCTGCTCTATCACCAGCTCCCGCCACAGGGTCCCCACCACTGCTTTAGATTTTACTCCCTATCTCTTTCCTCTGCCTCTTTCCTTACTCTTCCTTCCAATCTTTTTTTTTTTCTGTTTGTCTTTTTCTAATCTGTCACATTTATTTCCCTGGAGTCAATTTGCTAAAATTAAGGTGATCATCTACAGCACAGCAGGAGTAATTTGGGCTCGCATCTCTGAAAATTGCTCTAATTATTGATGTTAAACTCGGGGAAATTAAAAGAAGCCACTTCTCTTCCATCTCCCCATTTTTAAGCTCTAATTTGTTGATATCTAGTCGTCATCACAATTCCAATCACTACTGCTAATAGCAAAAGTGTTTTAACAGAGACTGAGTCCTCACAACCCATGCTATTAGATAATTAGCGGAGGTGCTGCAAAGTCAAGTGTTAATCCTCGGGCGCTGCAGTAGGATTTCCATCTGATCTAGCAGGTAGAACAAATTAATTACCAGAATCAATTAGGCCCCAAACTTCAGTGCTTCAGGAAGTGGAAGCGTCCTGTTCCACGCGGACACACTGGTAAGCAGATAGGGGAGGAAACAGAGGAAGAGAGCATGGCAGCAGCCAGTGAAAGGAAAGCTTGGTAAGCGGCCACGTAAATGAAGTCAGAACTGTGTCTCTTTGTCTGAGAGGGGACTTGTGTTTTAAAGTTTGTAATAGTAGGAAGAGGAGGCAGGAGGGAAGATGACCCTCGAAAAGGAAAGAGTAGACTTTACAGAAGTCTCCTAACCATCTTCCTTTCTGGGACTGAAGGAGAGAGAAGAAAATGTCGAAGGGGAACTGGGGTGATGGTCCACACAGAAAGGAAGTCCACCCTCCTCTACTCGAAACCTGAATGTAGCAAACGGATAGCAATCATCCCTACGCCCAAATGGATATCAATCTACTCTATCTCCAAACACAGGCTAGTAAGCTATTGTGGGGCAGGCAGTCTTACAGCCAGACTTCAGTGGGTGTCAGCTTCAGCCCTTGTCTAAGCCACTGTACGGATCTTCACCAGGCCTCCGGGGGGCGGGATTTCAACTTCCTTGGGTCAGGGACCAACTTATACCTTAGAAACAGAAGAGACTGAATGTCACTTGGGGAATGGGGTTAGTAGAAACGGCCTTGGGTGCCAGTCTTTGTGCTGTGGCACAGAAAACTCTCTTTTACACACCTCAGATTGCTCGAGTAGTGGGGAAGAGTTTCAGACTGCCTTCCTGGTCCTTTGGTCTCTGACAGCCTGTATCCCTGGAAATATACTCTGTATTCTCCGCTTAGCCTATGGCTCTCCCCTGGACAGAAGCGGCGGAGGATCACGCCCAGGCTAACCTCGAGCAGAACTGCCCAAAGAGAGAAACTGGAAGGCTTTTTCTCAGAAATCCATCCTGCCTTTGCCTCTTTAGGTCGCTATAGGAACCTAAGAAGTTAAAAGACGAAGGAAACCGGGTCTCTGGGAAAGTAGCAGGACCTGGGGCGCTGGCGTCTTTCCCTTGACTATTAGCGCCGCCAGCGAACAATGCTAAAAGGGTGGATGAATAAGGCTGCCAGGACCAAAGCAGACCCCTGGGGACTCTTAGGCATTCTCGATGCTGTCCGCCACCCTTATCCATTACAGAAGAGAGACCTTTCTCGTCCTCCAGTCCCAGACACTTCCTAATAGGGGACCCTGTGGGTCTGAGCCCAGTGCGCAAAAGGGAGAGAAGCCCCGATGGGGCGGTGTGCATAAGGTTAGTTCTTAAAAGGTTTTTTAGCCCTTTTCCGGCCTCTGGCTTCAGGCCTTATTATGCCCCAGACCCTTGAGGAAATCTGAAGCACGGAATGCCAGAAAGTTTCCCCCACTGGCCGGGCTCTTGAGCAGAATCCTGCGAAAACGCTAGAGTGACCAAAACCAGCTCTGCAGTCCTACTGCGCTCTGGGGTGAATGCAGGGTGCAAGGTGTGCAGCCCCCTCAGGGTCTCAGTCCTGGCTTGTTCTAAGGTAAGGAGGTGGTAGGTATTGCAAAATGGACAACTCAGTGACAGCCATTTCGCCCTCTACCTGCCAACTCTACCTCTCTCAGGTCCAAGATGGTCTGGGTAACTACGTCAGCGATGGATTTTAGACAGGAGGTAAAGATTATGAGCCGCAGGGGAATAATTTTTAAAAAGAAAAACAAAAACAAAAACAGATATGTCAGTGTCTAGCTTAACCCTGAATCCTAGAACTGTGCTAGTCAGTAATAAAGCATATGACCCGCACTGATTATTTTTTATTGTACTAGTTAAATTTTTAAAATAAGGCCTGTCCTAGAGGCACCTGCCTTTAATCTGAGCACTAAGAAAGCAAAGGCAAGTAGATATCGGTGAGTTTAAGATCAGTCTAGTCTACATAGCTGGTTTCAGGACAGCCTTGGATACATAAGGAAATTCCATCTCAAAACAAACAAAAAAATTAAAACAGGAAAATATCTGTGTACTGTATTTAATCCAAATAATATCCCAAATATTATTATTCAACATGTGATCAATATAAATATTATTTGCATCTTTTTGTTTGTTTTTTAGTCAAAGTCTCATGTAGTCTAGATTGGTCTTGAACTCAATATGCAGCCAAGAATAACCTTGGATTCTTGATCCTCCCAAGCTCTGGGATTATGGGTATGCACCATTCGAACCTTCAAACTATAATATTCAAACAGAAGTGTGTATTTTCATTTACTGCAATCTGAACTCACAGGAGCTATGTTTCAAGTGCCCTGTAGCCACACTAAATTCAAGGCTACTGAACTGTACAGTACCCGTGTAGTTCACCACCACCCTCTCTTTTACTTCTTTTTAAATGTAGACAGACACACAGGAAAAAGAAAAAAACAAACAGAAAGCAGGAATAGAGAGAGGTCCTAAGTTCAATTCCCAGCAACCACATGTGGCTCACAGCCATCTATAATGGGATCCAATGTCCTCTTCTGGAGTGTCTGAAGAGAGTGATAGTGTACTCACATACATTAAATAAATAAATAAATCTTTGAAAAAAAAAAGAAAATGGAAACACAGAAAGCAGTTGCTGGAACCAAACCAACATGTTCTCAAGGCTTGCCCTTCATTCATCCATGATTTTTAATTATTGTGAGAACTCACTGAACATTATTATACAAAGGCTTCTTTCTCCAAGCCTTAGGAAATTTTATAAATGCATCCACAGTACATTCCTATATTATTTTATTCTCACTCAGATAAAAAAAAAAGTCTGTCACTTAAGACCAGCAAGCTATAGCTGTAAGGTTGACACATAAATCCAGATGCTGTCTGCTGCCAAGAGTAAAATAACAACGCAATAATAATAATCAAGATCAAATGAGACTCTCCCCATCTAGGACCCAATGTCATTACTGCTCTGGTTTTAGCTGGAGAATCATTAATTTAAAGAAAGAAAAGACATGCTTTTCAGGGAATGGATAATTAAACAGTCCCTCTCTCTTTCATGTCAGCCTCAGCTAAAACTGCCATCTGAAATGGGACTTAGTTTCCCAAAAAGATGGCCCTATTGATGATCAAAGGAAGAACTGGTTCCATTAGCCAAGTTGCCCACAAAATAAAGGAGACATGTATTTTTGTGGGATCTGAGTAACACACTTTACTCATAACAGTTTGTATTATATTGCTTGTCTGTTTCAGCCTACCTTCTATCTGAGTACTTTATTTTAAGTACTACAAAAGTGGATGACATGTCTGCAAAAAGAACTGGAGTCGCTGGCTGCTTCTAGCAAATGCATCTTCAAAACAAATGCTTCTGCACAGGAAGTGAGGATGTGAACCCTCATGAGACGCACATTCAAAGATGTGATATTGAAAACCTGGCATTTCTAATGTGACAAAGACTAAATCCACCCAGTTTGCTCACTGGGGGGTGGAGTGGGGCGGCCTGTAGGACTACGATCTTCCATCTCTCTCCTAGAGTTTGCTATGCTGTCTTTGGCCATCTCAAATTAAAACATGCTTCATGATCTGTTAGAAAAGGGGGCTTGGAAGGGAGAGTTCAGTTTCAAATACAAGAGACCTGATCTCGTGTCTTAACTCTCTGAAAGATACACAGTGAAACAAGAATTCTCTTTAATCTGTCTCTTATTAGTATCTCTGCATTTCTCCATCAAATACTGAAAAGAGTAACCAAATATACCTCTGGGGATCAGGCATTAATGAGCTAAAAAACAAACAAATAAACAAACAAACCAGGTGGTACACGCCTTTAATCCCAGCACTCAGGAGGCAGAGGCAGACAGATCTCTATGAATTTGAGGCCAGCCTGGTCTACAGAGTGGGTTCCAGGGCAACCATGACTACACAGAACAAGCCTGTCTTGAAAGGAGGCAAATGCTTTTATATACACACTACTATATATACACGCCACTATAGGCATGATGGTGCATGATGGTAATGACAGGAGTATGGGAACTTTTAAGATAGCCTCAGATAGCTAGTAAGCTTGAGACCAGCCTGGATTTGATGAGACTCTGTCTCAAAAAGCACAACTGAGTTCTGCAAACAGATTTTACAAGGCAAACTGCTAAGTATTACTAAGTTATACAGGTCTTGTTCTTTAAAAACAAGAAAAAATATTTCATTATTTTTAATTATGCACGTGTCCGTGTGTGAGTATGTCTATGAGTACAGGTAGATGTCAGAGATATCAGCTCCTCCTGGCTAGACTTACAGGCAGTTGTGAGTCATGCCATGTGAGTGCTGGGAACTGAATTCTGGCCCTCTGCAAGAACAGTTTGAGCTCTTAACACTGAGCCATCTCTCTAACCCTAAGTTACACGTCTTTGAAAACAAATGGCAGGGCTGATACCTCTTATTTCATTGGATTTGCATGATATATATATATATATATATATATATATATATATATATATATACACATTTAGTATAGTGTATATTATATATATATCATTATATTGTATAATATATAAAATTCTATTATTAAGAACATAAGTGAGCTTTGAACATCCCTCCAAAGAGAGTCATGCCTGGAGGTAGATATTTGGTACATATTTTTTAATGCTTAGTTGTTAAACATTATTCATAAAGCCAAGTTGATGTTTGTTCCTTTAACTCTTGTTGATCCTAGATGAAGAAAGAAGATGCAAGTCTTGTCATTCTAAAGGATAATATTGAATTTGTTTTCCAATGACCACAAAGATATATACTCCTAAAATGGGGAGCAGAAAGGAAAATATTTATTGAAAGAGCATTGTTCAATAAAACTAACAGTTGGGGCTGGTGAGATGGCTCAGCAGTTAAGAACACCAACTGCTCTTCTGAAGGTCCTGAGTTCAAATCCCAGCAACTACATGGTGGCTCACAAACATCAGTAACGAGATCTGACTCCCTCTTCTGGAGTATCTGAAGACAACAACTACAGTGTACTTACATATAATAAATAAATAAATCTAAAAAATAAATAAATAAATAAATCTAACAGTTCTAAACTTAGGCAGGAGTGGTGGCATACACCTTTCATCTCAGGACTCCAGAGGTAAAAGTAAGTGGATTTCTGTGAGTTTGAGGCCAGCCTGATCTACATAGTGAATTCCAGGGCAGCCAGGGCTACTTAGAGAGAAGTTGTCTCAAAACCAATCAATCAACCAACTAGTCAATAGATAAATAAATACAGTTAAAACAAGGAAGGGTGTCCTGTGTGTAGCATAAAAATTTAGAAGTCATTAAAAAAACCAATAAGATTAGCTGTGTTATTTTTTAATTCTACATAGCAAAATTAATCTTAAATAACATAAAAAGGGTAAGCCACAAGCCAGAAGAAAGTATTTTTGATTCATCAAACTAGGTCTTTACTATGTATAAATTCCTATGAGTCATTAGGAATATAAAGGTGTATATGTGTTGTGTTGTTGTGTTGTGTTCTGTTGTGTTATGTTTGAAACAGGGGTCCCTCCATGTACCTCAAACTGGTTTTGAACTTACGCTCAAACTCTCAGTCCCCCTGACTCAGTTCCCTAATTGCTGAGGTCACTAATTATGTGCTACCATACCTGGCTCAGGCATACTTTTGAATTTTTTTATTTTTAATTATGTGAATTTTCAAATATGTATACATGTGAATGCAGGTATTTCAAAGACTAGAATATGATATCAAATCCCCTGGAATAACAGTGGTTGTGAGTCTCCAAACATGGGAACTGAACTCAGGTCCTCTGGAAGAGCAGTATGTACTCTTAACCTCTGAGCCATCTCTGCAGACAAAGAGTATAATTTTAAAGTGAAAGTTCTCTCTCTCTCTCTCTCTCTCTCATGCACACACACACACACTCTTCAAACATTTGAAAAGATGCAAACAGGAGTAATATTGGCCAGTTATGATGGCACATTCTTGGAAACCCAACATTTAAGAGGCTAAGACAGGTAGACTATGGATTTGAGGCTAAGCTGAGCCACTCAGTAAAACTCTACCTCAAAAATGAAAAGGAAAGAAGGAAGAAAACTTAAAATGAAATTAAAATAGTAAAGTCAGTGTGATGACTGAGAAAAATCTTCCACCTACATATTTCAAAAAAAAAAAAAAAAAAAAAAAAAACCATACACTTACTTGGTGGGGAGGAGGCTCTCTTGTGGCTATCAAATGACATCTTCCAAGAGTCAGTTTCCTCCCTTTTCTGTGTGGAGACCATGAAGAGAGAGCTCTGCTCTGATAGTCAGGTGTGATGGTCAGTAAGTGCATTTATGCACTGAGCTGTCTCGCTGGCCTTTATCTATTGAATTTCCAAAATCAACTCAAAAATTCTATTGATGAACCAAAAAAAAATTCTGTTGATGAATCTCTGTGAAATGCTTACTTTCTTGCAATTCATACACAAATCTTTTATGAAGAACAACTTCATAATAATATCAAAATTATCAATCCCCACTGAAATTTATTCACCACCTGTGGACTGCAAACCATAGCTAAGTTACAGACGCTTGAATGAAAAGAATTTATGATACATGGATGAATGAAAAAGAAAAAAAAAAGCACCAAATATGAACTTCCCATTTCAAGGAGAGGCGGAGGAAAAAACCAATGTGATTACCTATACTTGGAAACATATCCAAGATACTCACATTAGTGACCTCCTAGGTGCTGGGGACTTGGTGAGGCTTATTTCCCATCTTGATCCTTTCGGACCTTGTAAGTACAAAGCATCCAAATGCAAATGTATTTTTAAAAGAAACATTGAATTTTCAAAAGTAAAAACACAGAAAAAGCATTGTTTTGTTTTATCATAAAAATTCAGATCAAATGTAGTACATTTTATAGTATGAATTTTATTTCAGTTATGTAAAATTATTGGTCCCCAATTAGGACACAGTTATGTTTAACTAAACTTATATTCCTTAGTAAGGATCATGGAGTTCTTGCTTTCGTATGCATTAGGTGTGATTGCAGAGAACTAACACCACCCTACCCCCAAGAAACCCCAAATACCGAAAGTTTTTACAATGGGTGTGGCGGTATAAACCCTGCACTTGAGTAGTAGAGGCAAGATGAATCATCTTCAGTTGTATAGCAAGTTCCAGGCCAGCCTGGGCTGTGAAACACTGTCTCAAAAAGATAGAATAGTAATTACTTCATTATCCTGGTAGCTCTTTGGCTATAGGATGAGTTTTTTACAACATATTTCTGTTCTGCCTTCTCACTTGAATTCCATAACACTTATTATTTTACAGATAGTGAAACATAAGAATCTCTTGGAAGTAGTTGTGTGTTCAAGATCACATGGCTTGTTTATTTTTAAAATGTGTAATAATTAGTGTGTGTGTGCACATGCAAGTAAGTGTGCATGAATTCTGTAGGTGAGGTGGGGCACCAGAGCCAAAGGGAGCATGCTGAGGTCAGAGAACAATTTAATTGTGTTGGTTCTCTCCTTCACATTTGCATGGGCTCCTGGACTCCAGGGCAAGCGCTCTTGCCTTCTCAGACTCTCTAGTCAAGACCACACTGCTTGTAGGTCAGAATTTGAACTCAGCTTGTACTTAGAGCCTCTGAGTCTGCTATTAATTATATTATCTTTTAAAAATAAACACCTAAGCAGAGTCTGCTAGTTTCCAATCTCTGGTAAAACTGGAAACTTTGGACGTGATTTAAGAGGCTGGTCTCCAAATTCTGCTCCTCTTTAGATTTAAACACTCATAGCTGTGGTGGTTTCAATAGGTATAACCCCCATAGACTCGTGGCATACAGTCTTCTTCTGCTGCCTGTAGAACTCTTGGCTCCTCCAGCACCAAGCCCGTCTGCACACTGTCTTGCTTCCTCCATGATGATAACGGACTGAACCTCTGAAACTGTAAGCCAGCCCCAATTAAATCTTTTACTTTCTTTAGTTGCCTTGGTCATGGTGTCTCTTTATAGCAATAAAGCCCTAACTAAGGCAATAACATAATCTGTAGTAGTTAGAAAGCAAAGCAGAGGGCTGGAGAGATGGCTCAGTGGTTAAGAGCACTGACTGCTCTTCTGAAGGTTCTGAGTTCAAATCCCAGCAACCACACGATGGCTCACAACCATCCGTAATGAGATCTGACTCCCTCTTTTGGAGTCTCTGTAAACAGCTACAGTGTACTAACATATAACACTCACACACACGCGCGCGCGTGTGTGTGTGTGTGTGTGTGTGTGTGTGTGTGTGTGTGTGCGCGCACGTGCAAGTGCACTATTATTTACATTGGATGATAATGAGAGTATTAGTGCTTAACAAACCAAGATTTCGAGTCAGACCTAGTTAGAGATTAGCTCAATCACTGTTATGCACTACCAGTATGACCCAGGGAATTTTGTTTGCCCTCGAAGGCCTGTTACCTTCATCTACAGAATTGAGATGATAATATTACCTACCTCAAAGGATAGTGTTGAGGAGCAACCAAGGCCATGTATATAAAACATTTTGCTCAGTGCTCAGCCAATATGATATAGGTGTTCTGCTGCTGTTGCTGCTGGGACTGGAGGGTGAAGGGGTAGTAGTGTCTCTGATGATGGTGGGTTCTGCAGCTTATAAAAATGAGTCTCATTAGACATGTTGGTGCTTGCCAATAACCCTAAGAGTAGGAGCCTGAGATGGGAGAATAGTGAGTTCAAGGCCAGCTTAAGCTACATAACCGCCTATCTCAGTGAAAAAGGAAGGAGGGCAGACTATAAGATCAACACCAAATCTGTTCCTTCAAGTGTGGAAGTCAAATAATATTTCAAATAATAAGTCGAAGAACATTTCCTGGTTGTCTACCTCACACCATGCTCCGTGTGAAGCAGTTCAGAGACACAAGGTGGAAAAATACAGGGAACCAAAGACAAACAAACAAACAAACAAACAATGACGACAACAACAACAAATAAAAGGCTTAGCTCTGCTTCACATTCACACACATATACCCCAAGCATGCAAGAGAAATAATCAAAATAATCAAAGACTTCTCTGTGCACTTCATAAAATGATGCAAATCCAGTTGATTTTGTGATTCAGATACGAAAAAAAAATCAACGAGAAATAGTGAAGTGAATATCCCTGTGCTTTCTGCAGCAACTATCTGCAAATGTTTACTGAGAATAGGCCTCAGAGAAGAGGTGGGGATGCCTTTTCTTATAAGTGCATATCCTACCACCAATAATAGACCAAGGTTATAACCTTATATACTGTAAATTTAGCATCTCCCAGTCCACAGTATTGGTCCTTTCCAAAATCAACATAAATGTTCCCCTGACTGGCTGTTGGGTTATTTGACAGTCACCAGATTAAAGAGGTTCATGCTTGTTCCATTCTTGGGGCACACTGTACAGCCTGCAGGCAGCGCATCAAGATGGGAACTGCCTGTCTCAGCAGCCCAAGTACTCTGAGCCTTTGCTGGTCTCAGCTTCTTCTAGGAGCCTTATGCCATCTGAGCCACCTCTGGGCAGGTCAGCTAGCCTGACAACGTCTTACAGTAGTCCTTACTGCTTCTGTGTGCTTGGGTAGGGAGGGGCCTCGTGTATCTGATCAGTTTCAGGGACTTCCTTTTCTTTATTTCCTGAGCTCAGAGAGCTTCCCTACAGTGGAATGTCTCAGAGGGAACTGCTACACAACAATTTATTGTAGGAAGTATGTTGGGGTGTGATTATGTAAATCTTTAAGAACTATCTGGAAATATGAAACCTGATGAATACCAAAGATAATAGCTTCTGTCAGGCATCTGGTACTTTCATATTTTCCCATTAATCCAGGCTGCAAAGCAGCACAATTAACTTAGTTTCACATTTCAAGAAATTAAAAGCCCAAGAGGTGCCCTGCAAGACCTCCAGCTAGTTAGTAGCAGAAGAGGATTCAAAGAAAGACTTATACAGGTCTGGGGCCCAGGCTTTTTTAACCGAATCATGTTTTTGTTTATATTATGAAATAAATTGGCCAGGCGGTGGTGGCACACGCCTTTAATCCCAGCACTTGGGAGACAGAGGCAGGTGGATTTCTGAGT
>NW_022196906.1:34787117-34790660 GCF_008632895.1 Mastomys coucha | reverse complement strand
AGCGGTTAAGAGCACTGACTGCTCTTCCAGAGGTTCTGAGTTCAATTCCCAGCAACCACATGATGGTTCACAACCATCTGTAATGGAATCTAATGCCCTCTTCCCATGTGTCTGAAGAGAACAAAGTGTACTTGCATACATAAAATAAATACAACTTTTTTCTAAAAAAGAAGTAAATTATTGTTCTTGCTTTATGTTTAAAATTTTCTTTAAATTATATGTCAGACATAATCAGTGTGGAGAATGGACTTGGGTATAAAAGGACTGGGAAGATTTGCGATTATGGAATAGGGTCAGTTCTAGCTCATCTGAGTAACTTACACCCGTGCTCACAGGTGGGATGAAACATAGTCTGCTTGCAGGATACTGAGATTAGCATAACCACAGGAGATAGTTCAGGTAATATTTGAAGGATTTAATGAAAGGGGTATTGGGGATAATGAAGGTTATTTGAACAGATGAGTACCCGTATGTATTAGTCAGGGTTCTCTAGAGTGATGAGTTCAAGGCCAGCCTGGATTACATGATCCTCAGAAATCAGAAGACGCCCATCTCAAAAACAAAACAAAAAAGGATGTGGACTGAAATGTTTAATTTTTTTTTGTTTTGTTTTGTTTTTTGTTTTTTCGAGACAGGGTTTCTCTGTATAGCTCTGGCTGTCCTGGAACTCACTCTGTAGACCAGGCTGGCCTCGAACTCAGAAATCCACCTGCTTCTGCCTCCCAAATGCTGGGATTAAAGGCGTGTGCCACCACCGCCCAGCAAAATGTTTAATCTTAATTAGACTAGGGTTAGACCTAAATTCAAATTATTAAAGAGCTCACAAAGGACAGAAGAACAAGGTAAATTTAACTACACTGCATGGGAGCAGCCTGACAGATTTGGAAGGCCTGATACCCACTGGGGAATCCCTGTATTCCTTCAGCCAGGGATGAGGAAAACAGAAACACAGTGAGGACTAGGGACCTAAGAGCTAAAGTCAAGGATAGTGTCTTAGTTAGAGTTTTATTGCTCTGAGTAGATGCCATGACCACAGCAACTCTTATAAAGGAAAACATTTAACTGGTGCTGGTTTACAGTTTCAGAGGTTCAATCCATGATTGTCTTGGCAGGTAGCACGGCACCCTGCATGTAGACATGGTGCTGGAGAGGTAGTTGAAAGTTCTAGCTCTGGATCGGCAGGCAACAGGAGAATGACACTCGGCCTGGCTTGATCTTCTTAGACCTCACAGCCCATACCCTGGACACATGTCCTCCCACAAGGTCACAGCTAGAAGTGCCACTCTCTATGAGACTATGGGGGCCACTTTCATTGAAACCACTACAGGTGGTGAGATGGCTCAGTGGGTAAAGGTGCTTGCTACCAAGTCTGAAGACCTAAGTTTTATTTTAAGGAATGGGGAGAACCAACTCCTGTAAATTACCCAATGACCTCCACTCATACAGAGGCATAAATGTGCACGTACATGCACACACGCAAATAAAATAAAAAAAAATTAAAAAAAAGTAAGAGATAAGTACGTGCACACACGCAAATAAAATCAAAAGATTAAAAAAAAAAGTAAGAGATAAGTCAAACACAACTCTGATCCTCACATTGGGCCCCACTTTGAACAAACCAATCAGGAAACGACAAAGGATGCTTTTAAGAATGGGAAAATTTGGGGTGGAGAGCTGGCTCAGCCATTAAAGGCTAGGTTCACAACCAAAAATATAAGAATGGAAGCATTTTGATATGAATGACATGTTAAGTGACACTTAGAAGTAGTCAATTTAGGAGCTGTCAGTTATGTTGGGTGTGATAATAGCATAGTCACTGTCTTAGTTAGGGTTTACTGCTGTGCGTAGACACCATGACCAAGACAACTCTTATAAAGGACAACATTTAATTGTGGCTGGCTTACAGGTTCAGAGGTTCAGTCCATTATCATCAAAGTGGGGAAGCATGGCAACATTCAGGCAGACATGGTGCTAGAAGGGCCAAGAGTTCTATATCATGATCTGAAGGCAGCCAAGAGAAATCTATCTTCCGCACTGGGCAGAGCCTGAGCACAGAAGGCCTCAAAGCCCACCTCCACAATAATACACTTCCTCCAAGAAGACCACGCCCACTCCAACAAGGCCATACCTCCTAATAATGCCACTCCCTATGCGCCAAGCATTCAAACACATGAATCTATGAGGGCCATACCTATTCTAACCACCACAGTCCTCATCTATATGAAAGAGAGGCATTGTTTTCAAACAGGCTCAGCCACAGCACCCAGTTAGCACTGGTGTTTACTTAGTTAGTAGAGCAGGAGACTCTTTTCATCTGTTTGGGGGAGAAGGGGTGAAATGGGTTTCTCTGTGTAGCCCTGTGGAACTCACTCTGTAGACCAGACTGGCCTGGAACTCAGAGATCTGCCTGCCTCTGTCTCCTGAGGGACTAAAGGTGTGCACCACCACACGGAACATGTGCTCAAGGCTACATTAGTCACAGGATAAAATTTGGACACGTACATGTATCCTATCAATCCCTGCCCCCAGGAGCCAGAAGCAGGAAGATCTCTGTGAATCCAAGGCCAGCTTGGTCTGCCTAGAGAGTTCCAGGCCTGCCAAGGCTACAATAAACAAAGAAAAAATATGAAGGGGGTGGGGCTAGGGAGTCTAGCACATTAGTAGATGTAGTACAGATTGTGCCTAGCTAGAATGAAACCTTATGCTAAATCCACAGCAGTGTGGGGGAACAGGAGGGAAGGGAGGGGAGGAGAGTAAGGAGATAAACAGACAGGTTTTTAAATACAGCATAACTTCACTGTGTCTGAATTTAAACCTCAGGACAGAGGATTGATAACTATTACATTTTAATGTGAAAAGTAATATTCAATCACAGAAGTTAAACTTTAGTAGACATTAGTATGTATTCAGCAAGTACTACTCAGGAAACTCTGCAGACCAAAACCTCTCTAGGAGTCTCGAGGTTGTTTTGTTTTGGTTGGTTGGTTTTTTTGGGGGGGCTGGGGGTGAGAGGCTTGGGTAAACAAAACAACAACAAAGATTTCTCCGCAGGGCGTAGGCAAGGAGTACTTCTTGGAGGAGGTGGCAGTGGATGAAGCCGCCTTAGCCAAACTAGGAAAAGAAATGGGGCAAAGGAGGGAGAGGGGTGTCACTGAAGAAGAGTCAAGGCAGTTGTCAATTTAAAAGCACATGTCTCTCCATTCCCCAACCCCCACAGTGAGGGTCTCTGGCGAATCTAGCCCTCTGAGACTCTGGGCCACATCGCCTAATTTGTCATTAGAGGACCACTCATTGGTGTAGTGAGAGCCTGCGCCTGGGCTCCTCACTGTGCGGGGTTCCTAAGCTCGCAGGCGAATAATCAAAGCTAATTACAAACACAAAGGGATGCTCATTTACAAAGAAATGACCCTGGTTACTTGTTGCACCAGCCGGAGTTCAACTGAGTCCAACCCTAATTAGTACTTTTCTTAGAGGTTGCTCTGACCTCCACTAAGGCCCCAGAAGCCCAGCAACGGACTCTGCTTCCAGGCAGGGCTAAGCCAC
>NW_022196906.1:34755403-34786889 GCF_008632895.1 Mastomys coucha | reverse complement strand
AAAAAAAAAAAAAAAAAAAAAAAAGACCAAACAGCCGAATGGCTGATGTGGTCATTTATATGCTCTGACTAATGCGGCCCCTGATTTCCCTTCCAAATTAAATGCGTTTCGCTTAGTACATTTTCAACAGACGTTGCTCATCTGCTGGATTAATGAGTTTGCTGTGAAAGCTACTTCGGTAGCAATTCGAAACAAAAGCGCCCTAACGCGACTGCGGGCTCTGCGTCCCCAGCCCTCTCCATCTTCGCCCCTCTTCCTCCCTTTTCCTCTCTCTCCCTCCCCAGGGCAAATGCATCCTTGTTGCCAGGATGGGGAAGCTGCAGTCGGCCGAGGGTTCTCTTCTGTGTCACTACACTACATTAGGAATAAAACCTTCCACTTAAACACTTAAATGAAAACATCGAGAAACTAATTTACTATTTGCAATCACATGATTTAAGCCGGAGCTGCCTTAATTTCCTTCCATTTTGCTTCATATTCAATGTGCGAGCTCGCTAGATTGGTCTATGAAAAGGCTGTCTCCGAATCGCAACACTTAAGACCTCTTTCATTTTCTTTTTGATTAAATAATTGAAATTCCTGTCAGGGCCTGCACTTTACTGCCGCACAGATTTGGCGTGTGAGGATAAAGACCCCCCTTATTTATTTATTTATTTATTTATTTATTTATTTATTTGCTGTCTAAATCTTAAAAGCCAGTGGACTTTATTTAGTTCAGTGAGGACTTGGAAAAATGGACCGAAACTATTCACCCATTTCTCGGAAATCTCCCGTGCCCATTAAGTGATTGTTTGAGACAAATTAAGACAAGCACGGCCTCCCATTTAGCCGCCTCCATTCATCTGGAAGCTTCTACCTGCTGGAAGGAGTCCAGTTATTCCACTGTCAATACCCGCCATTAGGAAAACAAAACCAAAACCAAAGGGAAAAAAAAGCCCCTAGTACACAAGCATACGTCCATGAGCAGGCACAAAACAACACACTTATCAAGAAAGCCAAAGAAAGCTTCGTGAGCTAAAGCAACTAAACAATCGAAGGTTGTTTATATTGCTTGATGGGTCTTGGGCCAGAAACCTCCCCCCATCGCGCCCCCGCGGCCACAGGCTCTGAGCCCCTTGGAGTGGAGGCAAGCGGAACCCTAAGAGCGGGGGAGGGGCCCTAGCTCTGATGAGCAGCTAAGCTCCCCTTCTCCAGCCTGATCATCTGCATAGGAGCGCGCGCGCGCGCGCGCGCGCGTGTGTGTGTGTGTGTGTGTGTGTGTGTGTGTGTGTGTGTGTGTGTGTGTGTGTACGTACACAATATACATGCTCCTCACTTTCCACTTTTGCTTGACATACGTTGTTTTCTTTGCTCCACATACCAGGCTAGTTCGCTGGCCTTGGAGCTTCTGATGTTCTCTTGTTTCTGCCTCTCGTCTCTCTATAGGAAGCACGGGAATGGCAGACACCTGTGCTATGCATCTGGCTTTTATGCAAGTTCTGGGGGGTCCAAGTTCAGGCTCTCAAGCTTATACAGCAAGATTGCAATGAGCCACCCTCCGCCCAGATGACCAATTTTTTAATGCGGTAGCAGCAGGTATGTATCAGGCTCTGCCTTTTGATATTGCCTTCTGTGGTGCCTGTGCAGTCTCAGAATGAGTGCCTTTAAACACAAGTGGTATTTCCTAATTTATGAGGCTGGTCACTCAACAAGTTAGGATGCGTCCCTCAGCTCTCCCTAGCTTTGTGGTTTAAGGGTAAGTTATCTCCCCAGAACCTCAGTCTCCTCTGTGAAGTGGGGACATAAATAAATGGCTTCTTCTCCCCAAAGGGGGGTTGAGAGCTTTAAATGAGACAATACACAAAAATAGTTAGTGTACCATCTGACATGGGAAAGTTGTTGAATGGAAATGACATCATAGATACACATCTTTACATGTTCTCAATCCTCCAAATAGTGTGCCCTCAGAAGATGCCTTTTTCCACATTCTTTCCACTTTAAAAAAAAAAAAAATACAGACAGGGAAAGAGGGAGGAAGAGGGAGAGAATCAAATCTAGTCTAAGCTCCGCCCACCCAAAAGACCTATCTCAGCTGACCGCCTTCCCGTAAGAGGCTTCCGTTCACTTTCACAGAACTTCAACTAGTGATCCATATTCTGATCTGTTGTTTGTCTAGAATGCTACACTCATCACAGAGAATCTTTGCCAGTATTAAAACCAATGAAAACCTATTAAAGTCAGGCACAGTACCACAAATTACAGCACTGGGAAGCTAAGAGGAAAATGGTGAATCTGAAGGCAGCCTGGGCTACATGGCAAGACCTTGTCTGAGAAGTGAAAGCAAAAGCAAAAACTGGAAACAATGCATGTCTACCACCTTCTCTGAGTATTATTTTTCTCAAAATGCATATGCTCAAACCTTGCACTTTTCCTCCTAACATGTATTTTTTCAGTCTCTTGTGGATCTATGAAGTTTGAAACCATCCTTCCCTTGAATTGAGTGTAACACAAGTATGGTCTGAACAATGCTACAGGGAAACACATACTGCATTTGCTTACTGATCAGTGACTCCAGCATTTATAGATGGCAGAAACTCCACCAGACACCTACACCTCACAAACTGAAAAGCATGATAATGTCTATGCAAAACATGTGTAGACTGTATGTTGAAGATGACTCAAGACAAGCATAGATTCCAAAGAAGCCAGTCCCCTCTCAGCCATGTTTCCCAGAATCCCCACTTCATTTCCATGCACTATGGGATTCAGGGATACCAGTTCATTTTTAACCCTAACCTAAAGAATAAAAGGAGGGCCAACGAGATGGTAAAAGCATTTGCAGAGCAAGCTTGATGGCACGGGTTTGATCCTCAGGACACATAAAAGGGTGAAAGAAAATAACTGACTCTACAAATGTCTTAGTTAGGGTTTTATTGCCATGAACAGACACCATGACCAAGGAAACTCTTATAAAGACAACATTTAATTGGGGCTAGCTTAAAGGTTCAGAGGTTCAGTCCATTACCATCAAGGTGGGGGTATGGCAGTGTCTAGGCAGACATGGTGCAGGAGAAGCTGAGAGTTCTACATCTTCATCTGAAGGCTGCTAGAATACTGGCTTCCAGGCAGCTAGGATGAGTGTCTTAAAGCCCACACCCACAGTGACACACCTACTCCAAGAAGGCCACACCTACTCCAACAGGGCCTCACCTTCTAATAGTGCCACTCCCTGGGCCAAGAATATAGAAACCATCACAACAAAGTTGTCCTCTGTCCTCCATATATGTGCCATAGCATGTTCACACACCCCACATACATACAAGGATATAAATTCTATCAACATACACAAAATAAGAAGAAGAAGAACAAATAATAAAAGAATACTTTGTAGAACAAGCAAACACCTAAAGTTCTAGAATTAAGAAGGTGGAGGCAGGAGAATTGACAGTTTGGAGTCTACCTGAGCTATAGAAATAGACCCCATCTGAAAGCAAAACAAATTACTTGACAATTCTAAATGGCAAACAGAAAGACCTTGGTGCGATCCATTACTTTGTTCTGTCACTTATGGGCCCTTCTCTGTAGCATAAGTGACTGGGGAGTGCACTCCACAGTCAGTGAAAACTACATGGGTCATTGAGGTCACACCTGTGCATATACCACACTTGGCTGTGGGAGGCAGAACAGGATAAGCACATGAGTGACAAGTGTTTAGGTGGAGGACTCAGGTTTGCACAGCCCTGGGAGAAGGAAGAGGAGCCCTGTGTAATGGATGCCATCAGGTGTTCTGTGGACATAGCCCTACTCTGAGACCAAAGGGGAAATCTGATACTTTGTGAAGATCTTAGCTAACCAGAATGTCCTTTCTCTAATGGTTGTCAACCTTCCTAATGCTTCCTTTAGTACAGTTCCTCATGATGTGGTGACCCCCGATCATAAAACTATTTTCGTTGTTACTTCATAACTGTAATCTTGCTACTGTATGTAATGTAAACATCTGTGTTTCCCAATGGTCTTAGGTGACCTTTGTGAAAGGGTCATTCTGCCCTCCAAAGGGGTCGTGATCCATAAGTTGAAAACCACTACTCTAAGGCAAAACAAACTGACTCCATTCACACAGAGTGGAGCAGGGCATTTATTCCCTACCCCTTAGAGCTAGGATGAGGGAGGATGCTAGGCTATTTGTCTGGAGTGGCTTTAGGGACCAGACAGAGGTATGGAATTTTCACACATATTTTAGGTGATTCCCAGCAGTCACACTCCCTACTTGGCTCCGCCCTCATCTCTCTGTCCTCCCATCCATGCTGTTACATTTTGTCCCCACTATTGTCTTCCTCATCTCTTTCCTTAAAGTCCCCCTTCACAGTCTCCTACACCCCGTTCCACTTTCCTGATCTTTGCATTTATTCTCTCCCACGAAGATGCACATATTTAACAATTAGAAGCTAAGACTGACGTATGAGAGAGAACATACAATGCTGGTCTTTCTCAGTCTGTGTTACCTTACTTAATACAACATTTTCTAGCTCCATCCATTGTCTTCAAATTTCATGATTCCATTCAGCTTTATGGTTGAATAAAATTTCATTGTGTCTATGCACCACATTTTTGTTATTAGTTCATCTGCTAATGGGTATCTAGGCTGATTCAGTCTCCTTCATATTGAGAAGAGAGTGGCGATCAATATGAACATGCAAGGAGAGTCTGAGTATGTGCCAAAGCATCAACCTTAGACCATGGAACCCCCTCTGGAGTCCCTGCCTCTCTCCCACCTGGCTTCTACTCTCCTCTTCGCTCTCATAATAGATTCTTTCCATGTTTAAGACATTCTCTTTCCTTTCCCAAGTCTGGTGGGCAATTCTGAACGTATGGGATATTAGCCATGTAAGGCTGTTACACTAAGCTTGCAGAAGTCCGTGCTCTGTGCTGAGGAGCTGGGGAAGGCTGACTCTGAAGGCCTCAACAGCTAGGGGAAAGGTGTAAACAAGGTCATTCGTGCAGAGACTTTGGAGAGCATGCTTCTGGCTTTTTCTATTCTGAACAGCAACGACTCTAGTTTGGCCAGTGAATACATCCATACGTGAAAAAGTAGAGAAGCTGGGAGTTGGTTCTACAGGTGCCTCTGCCTTTCTAGGTAACCTATTCCTTGGCCCCGTGTACTATGCTTGGCCCAGGGAGTGGCATTATTTGGAGGTATGGTCTTGTTGGAGTAGGTGTGCCCTTGTTGGAGGAAGTGTGTCACTGTGGGCATGGGCTTTGAGACCCTACTCTTAGCTTCCTGAAAGCTAGTCTTCTCCTGTCTGCCTTCAGATGAAGATGTAGAACTCTCAGCTCCTCCTGCACCTTATCTGCCTAAACACGCCCATGTTCTCACCTTGATGATAATGGACTGAACCTCTGAACCTGTAAGCCAGCCCCAATTAAATATTGTCCTTGTAAGAATTGCCTTGGTCATGGTGTCTATTCACAGCAGTAAAAACCCAAACTAAAATACCCATTAGACTACTTTTTAAACTTACCTGTGAGGCATTACTCTGGAAACTGGAGTTGAAGGTGGTTGTGAGCTGCCATGTGGGTGCTGGTAATCAAACTCTGGTCCTCTGGATGAACAGCCAGTGCTCTTAACCACCGGGCTATCTCTCTGGCCCCTGGGCCATTCTCTGTTGTGGAGTCAGAAGTTTGGACAACACCTAAGACTTCTATCTATCCACTAAATGCAGTAGCATCCTCATACATGTGGACAGAATCTCTGACAGGGCAGTGAGGGTGTGCACAGTTCTTTGCAACTGAGAACTACTCACTCCAACAAGCACTTTGCAAGCCAGGTTCACACCCCCTGGGTTCAGAAAATGTCCCATTCTGAACCAGACACCCACATCTCCATAAACCTCCTGAATCAGAACCAGGAAAAGTTTTAGACTACAAGCACTGATGTGGAAGGTTTAGGATGCTGGGCATTCTCAAAGGATGCTTTCTGCCCATTCAAGAGAGAAAGTTCCTTGTCAATGTCTATTCAATCAGTGTACTATGAACACCATTCTATTAGCCAGAAAAAAATCTAACATCAATTGTGAATATTAGTAAAAACTCCATGATAAAAGAAAATAAAGATCACTAAAGTTCAGACTTAAGCCACTTCCAGGGTAATGCACTTTTGATGAGCGATATTCAAATGTTAACTGTCCAACCCTGAGGTGTGAAATGTATAGCACACTCTTCATAGAGAGACAAATTTAAATAGACAATACAAACCAGGTATAATGGTACATGTATTTAATCCCAGTGTTCATGAGGCTGAACAGGAGTTTGGCCAGTTTGAATCAGTCTGAGCCATGTAGCATGTTCTAAGTCAGTCTGGGCTGAATAGTTAGATCCTGTATTAGAAATAAATGAATGACTTGGGTGTGGTGGTGCACACCAATAATGCCAGCACTTGGGAGGCAGAAGCAGGAGGATCAGGTAGGAGATCAAAGTCGTCTTCACCAGTTTGACTTAAAATAAATAAATAGATTAAAATTAAATAAAGAAGGAAGGAAGGAAGGAAGGAAAGAAGGAAGGAAGGAAGGAAGGGAGGAAGGAATGGAGTAAGGAAGGAAGGAAGACCAATGGCTCAAAGGACAGCAATTTCGGCATTCCAGATGTTGACGCTGCTGTTATTATTTTAGTGGTGTTATTGATTCATTAAATCCCCAAGGCTGAAATCCACTGCCCCACATCAGACAGCTTGTTTATGAGCGGCTGTGAGGAGGAGGCAAGCTCCTCCAAGGGGACCCTTGCGCTCAGACTGTTCCTGCATGAGATTTGCTGCCCGATTTTAATGAAAACTAATGTCCCCAGCCACTTCTCCCAACTGACAGTGAGGCTGGTGTAGAACAGAAGTCAGCTCAGAGCCCATGTTGGGGGTGAGTTACATGACTGCCAACCAGAGTTTGTTCCTTGGCGAGTTTGTGTGTATAAGAATGCACAAGTTGCAATTAATTCCCATCGAAGTCACTCCTCAAGTTAATTAGAAATGCAAAGTGTGAGTCTAAATGTTATGAGATTATAAAATGGCTTAATAATGGGAACAATGAGATTGAAGCATATGCATTCTGGCCATGTAAATATTTCCTAACCGTGCCAATCTGATTTCATTTGCCTAATCATGCCATTGATATGCAGCCACCAGCCTGCAAATAGAAAGGCTGAATCGCAACAGATCACCCTTCTAATGTCATAATTATTAATCTTGGAGGGAAATGGAGCTGTTACCGTCTGATGTAGGCTGCTGGGCCCTCTTGAATTGAAATGGGGATAGCAACACTGGGGGAGGAGGAGGAAGAGGACACAGCACCCCCAACATTCCTACTCCGCTTGCTGCTTAGGAGTATTTAGGCAATTAGGAAAGTTAACAAATTAAAATGGCAAAGAATGCTGGGGAGAGACTGGGTATCAGTTCTCCAAATCTCAGCAACACACACACACACACACACACACACACACACACACACACACGAGTAAAAGAGGGAACTTTTTGTAGCACCCAAGACTGAGAGTTCAGGAGACAAATGGACAGACATTGGGCTAAGCAGGGCAGATACATTTTCTCTTTGCTTTCTCTCCTTGATTGGTGTGTTCCATATCTTTTGTGCACAAAACTTCACTTCCTCCTTTCCAACTGAATTAGTGGCCACATTCCTTCCACCGTGGACTCATTAACCTGTGAATGTCTTGTCGCTCCACTTCAGGTATAGGGAATATCTAGCCAGGTTGTTCTCTGTACTTCCCATGGAGAGTGCATTGTGTGTGTGGGGGTGGGGGTTAGAAAGTGTATGTGGGAGTTTGTGTGTATATAAGTGTGTGATATGTGACTGTGTGGTATGTGTATGTGTGTATGAGTGTGTGCTGTGTGTATATGAGTGTGTGACTATGTGTATGTGTGTGAGTGTATGTATATGAGTGTGTATATGAGTATGTGATGAGTGTATATGAGTGTGTGTATGTGTGTATGAGTGTGTGCTGTGTGTATGCAAGTCTGTGAGTGTGTATATATGAGTGTGTGAGTGTTTATGTGTGTGTTAGAAAGTGTGTGTGTTAGTGTGTGTATATGAGTATGTGAGTACATGTATGTGTGTGTTAGAGAGTGTGTGTATATGAGTGTGTGGTGTATATGTGATTGTGTGAGTGTATATTAGAGAGTATATGTGTGAGTAGGTGTATATGAGTATGTGTATACACCTACTCACACATATACTCTCTAATATGTATGAGTGTGTTGTGTATGTGTGTGTGAGTGTATGTGTTAGTGTGTGTATGAGTGTGTGTGTGTATATATGAGTGTGTGTGTTAGAGAGTATATGTGAGTGTGTGAGTGTGTGTGAGTGTGTGAGTGTGTGTGAATGTGTGTGTATGAGTGTGTGGTGTATGTATGTGAGTATGTGTATGGGAGTGTATGGGGGGTGTATGTGAGTGTGTGGCGTGTGTGTATGTGTGTGTTAGAGAGTGTGTATGTGAGTGTGTGTATGTGTGTGTATTATAGCACATGTGTGTAGGTCAAAGGACAACCTCACCTGTCATTCTGCTTCCACTTTGTCTGAGATAGGGTCCTTGCTGTCTAGCACTGAGTACACCAGGCCGGCTGGCCCACAAGCTTCTGGGCATTCTTTTGTCTCCACCTCTCATCTTGCTACCTCCACTCTCTATCACACCGTATGAGTGTTGGGACTACAGGTGTGCAGTACCTTGTTTTACATAGGTTCTGAGGAATCTGAACTCAGACCCTCAGGCTTGCACAGCCAGTGCCTGGGGAGCCCTCACCCTAGTCCTCTCCTCCATGGCATTTAGTGAGGTGATAGAAGCGATGGCTTGCAGATGCCGCTGCTATGTGTCAGGTACCACAAGGCTAGGTACTGCAGCAAGGACACAGCTGTTAGACAGGGTATGATGAAGACTCAGGTTTAAGTTCTGGACTTGCACTGAGCTGTGTAACTATGGGCAAGTCATCTGACCCCTGTGAGCCTCCATTTCACATTTAAAATCCAGGGATTGTGACACCTGCCTCATAAGACAAAGAAGGTGAAGTCAGTGCTAGCTACAGCCACCTTGTTTCAACGTGGAGCAATGCTCTTCATAAAATATCAAATGCTAAACCAGGTAATGGTAACACATGCCTTTAGTCCCAGCACTCAGGAGGCAGAGGCAGGTGGATCTCTTGAGTTTGTGGTCAGTCTGGTCTATAGAAAGAGTACCAGGAGTTGGATGGAGAGATGGCTCAGCAGTTAAGAGCACTGACTGCTCTTCCGAAGGTTCTGAGTTCAATTCCAAGTAACCACATGGTGGCTCACAACAATCTGTAATGAGATCTGACATCCTCTTCTGGTATAGCAGCTACAGTGTGCTCATATTATTAAAATAAATAAGTAAAAAAAGAGAGAGAGAGAGAGGAGAAAAAGAGTACCAGGACAGACAGAGAGACACAGAAAAACCCTATCTTGAGAAACAAAAGCAAACTAAACAATGAAAACAAAACTATATACATACATATATGTGCATGAACATATATATATACCTTGTATATATGTATATGTGTATATATATCATATGTTAATATTATGTTATTTAAAATCATTATGTAGCTATTATTACTCATTGTCAAGCAGAAGGTGTAGCATAGGTTCTTCCTCTCTTATTTGCTTATTTCACTTGTCTGGTTTCTGCAGACATTTGAATGAGCAACCATGAACTGTAAGAAATGGAAGAATGTCAATATAGCATCTGGACTTGAACCTAAGCTGGTTGCAGATTGCAGGTTGTAGGTTGCAGGTTGCAGGCTGTAAGTTGCAGGTTGCAGGTTGTAGGTTGTGGGTTGTAAGTTGCAGGTTGCATGTAGGTTGCAGGCTGTAGGTTGCAGGTTGCAGGTTGTGGGTTGTAGGTTGCAGGTTGCATGTAGGTTGCGGGTTGCATGTAGGTTGCAGGTTGCATGTAGGTTGCAGGTTGCATGTAGGTTGCAGGTTGCAGGTTGCATGTAGGTTGCAGGTTGCATGTAGGTTGCAGGTTGCAGGTTGCCCATTGGGGGAGTGCTGCGCTCCAATAGTCTGGCTCAGATAAATGGTTGCTGCAATATGAGGGGAATATCCTCTCAACCCTCATTCAGGAATTCAGGAAAAGAGTTCCTGAATTCCCACAAGGCTCTCCGATGAGAGGTCTGGTATGTTTTACTTAAGACTCTGGACTTGGGCTCAGGCCTTTCCCTCTAATGGCCAATATTAATCTGCCTTTGGCATCTCAGTTATACACCCATCTTGAGTCTTCTGAGGTAGAACTGCCCAGAGGTGGCTTCTTGTCACTAGGCACCTTTCCACTGCAGCTAATCCCACTCTGCATCCTCAGGACCCTCCTTCTCTAGGGCACATTAAGCTCCCTACAGATAACAGGCAGACCACAAAGAAGGCTTAGGGGTTTATTGTCAGTTTTCCCACAGCAGCAGCAGCTGGATTGAACCTTTCCTCCAGTGCGGCTGTCAACTTAGCTCTCTAAGTTCAGCCAAGGGGCAGCAGAGGTGAGATGCAGTCAGTTGATGCTTGGTGTCTGTACTGGTTGGTTTTGTGTGTCAACTTGACACAGGCTGGAGTTATCACAGAGAAGAGAGATTCAGTTGGGGAAGTGCCTCCATGAGATCTAGTTGTGGGGCATTTTCTCAATTAGTGATCAAGGGGGTGGGGCCCCTTGTGGGTGGTGCCATCCCTGGGCTGGAAGTCTTGGGTTCTATAAGAGAGCAGGCTGAGCAAGCCAGGGGAAGCAAACCAGCAAGGAACATCTCTCCATGGCCTCTGCATCAGCTCCTGCTTCCTGACCTGCTTGAGTTCCAGTCCTGACTTCCTCTGGTGATCAACAGCCATGTGGAAGTAAGCTGAATAAACCCTTTCCTCTCCAACTTGCTTTCATTGTCATGATGTTTGTGCAGGAATAGAAACCCTGACTAAGACAGTATCCATGAGAAATCCAAAGATGTTCGTGTCCCATTCATAGAATGATGTATGGTCTACATACATGTGGTTGGCTTGTTTGTTTGCTTGGTTTGAAGCAAGCTTTCATTGTATAGACAAAGCTGGCCTGAAACTCACTATATAGCCTAGGCTGGCCTCTAACTTAGAATCTTTCTGCATTAGCCTCCCAAGTGCTGGGATAACAGGCATGCACCACCTTGACCTTATCCCTAGACTGCTTATAATGCCTAATCTAATATAAATGATAAGCAACTGGGTATGTTTATTGTATCACTGAAAGCATGGTGACAAGATGTGAAACCAGAGAGGGGGCTGTGAGATGGGGGAAGGTGTTAAGGAAGGAAGGCCGAAATAGAACATTAAAATGAAAGAAGAGAAGCCATTGGAAAGGGAGGGATATATTTAGGAGGTGGGGAGAAGAGGAATGTGAGAATCAAGAAAACCCAATTATGCATGAAAATGCCGTAACAAGCCCTAACATAGTATATGCTGATTAAAATTGTTTTTAATTTGTAAATAAGCCAGACTTTGAAAGATGGCTCAGCAAGTCAAGGCACTTGCCACTAAGCCTGACCACCTGAATTTGATCCCTGAGACCTGCAAGGATAGAGCCAGCTCCCACAAACTGTCCTCAGACCTCCACTTGTATACCATGGCACGTGAACTCCTCACAGTGAAGTACGATACACAACAACACAAGTACACACACAAGCATGGGGAGAAGGAGGGGAAGAAGGGGGTACAGAGGGAGCGAGAGAGAAATGCAAAATTAAATAGTGGTGTAGCATAAACATAACAAAAAATTCAAGCACATTTAGTATTTAGTTCAAGTGAAATTTTTTCAAGTGTTTTTCAATCTGATTATTGGGGGTATAGCTCAGTGCTAATAAGCTTACTTGGCATGCATAAGATCCTGGGGTTCTGGGCCAACAAAATGGCCCTTACTGTATCAGCATGAAGACCCTAGTTCAATTCCCAAATCCCACAGTGGAAGAAGAGAACAACTCCTCTCACTTCCGCATACCAGTGCCACACATCACACACATGCATGCACACACACACAGGAACACACACAGGTACATACACATGCACACATACACCTATCTCACACACAGAGACACACATGCATACCCATACATCACACACATACACACCCACACATTCACACATCACACACACATATATATCACACCTAGACGCACATGCACACCCATACATCACACACACACATACACACACATCACACATGCACACACATATCACACACAGAGACACGCACACACACACCTATACATCACACCTACCCATACATCACACACACACACACACACACAGAAGAAAGAAGACCCTAGGTTTTATCCTAAGCACTGTCGAGAAAATTTAAATATTTTCAGTCTTCACTGGGTTGAATCTGTGGACATGAGACCTGCCTGTGTAGCACAGTGCTTATGAATGCAGAGGCCCAAGCAGGAGAGTCGGGGTCTAAGTTTCGGCTTCCCTTCTGTTTGTTACCTCGGGCAAGTCCTTAGCCTTTTAAAGCCACCATTCCCCTTAGGTTTTTGTTTTTGGTTTTTTTTTGTTTTTTTAATGTAACCAAATGGAATTAATTATAGCCCCTAGTTTGGGCCACTGTAGTGATCATGTCAGCCCACATAAATCATTTACCATATGAAACTTAAGTAAAAGCGGTTTTTGTTGGGCTCAAATCAGTGTCTCAGGTGTATGGATGTCATTTCTGTATCTGACCCCTGATTCCTTTGGCCAGTCATCCCCCAGTGGCCTTCCTCTGGGCTGGAGACAAAGGAAGGGCTCTCTTGGGGCTTTGCTGAGCAAATGATAACAGGTTGAACCCAATTAGGACAACGTCCCCAGAACAGATGCTGCTTGTATGCAGATGAGGGGATAAAAGAATGGGTACCAGGGCTTAGGACCTGCTTGTAGAAGATGCTAATTGATTTCTTGCTGATCATTTTTTACCCTTAAATAAACAAAGAGTGTATCACTGAGGCTCACGTGCTCCACCAACTAATGTATATCTGTGTCCAGAGAGGGGTGAAATTTGTCTTTCTTTTTCTCTCCATAAGACACCTAGTCTCATCTGTCCCAGGCAAAGATTTAATCCCTGGCAGATCTTCAGAGCTAGATGTGGATAAGGGTTACCTTCAAAATTACATGGGGGCACTGCCTCTATCTTGCACACTCTGGGGATATCCAAAGGCTGAGAAAATGAGATGGGTTTGACATATTCTTGTGGGGGAGGGATGAAGATAAAACACTGGTAAGCTTTAGAAACCGACAAGACCCTGATTCAGTAGAAAGAATCTGTCCCAATGACAGGCGAGGTCTCTGTAAGAATCACCCCACCTTAGAATTCTTTCTGTCCCCTGTATCTTTGCCATTATTGCTATGTCGTGCTGGACTGTATCAATCTGGTGACATGACTGCCCTTGAGAAAGAGCTTTGTCCTGAGCATAACATCAGACACTTTGCTCTGCGTGCCAGGCACTGTTCCCTTTGCATTTTCCCATTAACACATTTAATCCTCACAGAGATTCTATCATATAGGTGCAATTACTATCCCTGAGCCACATAGAAATCGAAAGGCAGAGGTCATGTGTAGACTGAACTCAAAAGGCTGACAGAGTCCCACACCTCAGCTCTTCCTGCACCCCTGCACCTTAACACCACATAAGCTGAATGTACTGTACTAAGGGCACAAACCATGGTGGTGCTGATGCTGTGAGCTGAGTGCTGAGACCTCCATAAATGCTAGTGGAAGAACTGACTGCCAACAAGTCACTGATTTGAAAGCTCTGGCCTAGACTGGAGAGACGGCTCAGAAGTTAAGAGAACTGGCTGTTCTTCCAGAGATTCTGAGTTCAATTCCCAGCAACCACATGATGATTCATAACCATCTATAATGAGATATGTAATAACATCTATAATAATCTTCTGACTTGCAGGCATACATGCAGCTAGAATGCTGTATACATAATAAATAAATAAATCATTTTTTTAAAAAAAAAACCTGGGGTGCTCTCTCTGCTCTGCCTGCTTGCCTTGTGGGACTGAGCAACTGCTAGAACCTTGGACTTCTATTCACAGCTGCTGCTGACCATTGTTGGGAGTTGGACTACAGACTATTTATTTATTATTATAAATAAGAACACAGTAGTTGTCTTCTGAAGCACCAGAAGAGGGCATCAGATCTCATTACAGATGGTTGTGAGCCACCATGTGGTTGCTGAGATTTGAACTCAAGACCTTTGGAAGAGCAGTCGGTGCTCTTACCTGCTGAGCCATCTCACCAGCCCAAATTATGAAATCTTGATGATTTGAGCCACCACATGGGGACTGAGAGCTGAACATGGGTCCCCTGAAAGAGAAGCCTTAACCACTGAGCCATCTCCAACCCCAGGTGTTTTTCTCACTGCCTCACCAGGGCTTCACTTTCCCCAGTTATCTGATCCTGTGCGGAGGTGGAGCCACCGCCACGATGCAGATTTTTGTGAAGAACCTTACGGGGAAGACCATCACACTCAAGGTTGAACCCTCGGACACTATAGAAAATGTAAAATCCAAGATCCAGGATAAGGAAGGAATTCCTCCTGATCAGCAGAGGTTGATCTTTGCTGGTAAGCAGCTGGAAGATGGCTGTACTTTGTCTGACTACAACATTCAAAAGGAGTCTACCCTTCATCTTGTGTTGAGACTTCGTGGTGGTGCTCAGGAGAGGAAGAAGTCCTACACCACTCCCAAGAAGAATAAGCATAAGTGGAAGAAGGTTAAGTTGGCTGTGCTGAAATACTATAAGGTGGATGAAAATGGCAAAATTAGCCGACTTCAAGAGTGTCCTTCTGATGAATGTGGTGCTGGAGTTTTCATGGGTAGCCACTTTGACAGGCATTACTGTGGTAAGTGTTGTCTGACTTACTGCTTCCACAAACCAGAAGACAAGTAGTTGTGTATGAGTTAATAAAAAGAAGGAACTCATAAAAAAAAAACCTGGGGCTGGCTGGGTGGCACAATGCACCCACAGCCAAGCCTGATGACCTGAGTTCAATCCTCAGGAACCACATGGCAGGAGAGAACTGAGTCACTTTGTTTGTTCTCTGACCTCCAAAAGGCACACTGTGACAGCCGTGCACACACTCACACACACATACACACACACACACACACACACACACACACACACTCACACACACACACAGTGAATAGAAGAAAAAATAGTGAAGTGCTGATTCTTTCATAGCAGTTGTCACTCACCTGGAGGTAACTCCAGAGAAAGAGGAAACTATTGGGGGAGCTATGTCACCTGTTTGGCCCTATTAAGAGGTGACATATGTCACTTGGGCAACTTAGGAATACAGAGAGCCTTGTGCATGCAGGACAACTGTTCTACACTGAACTACCTCCCCATCTCCTCCTTTCCTTTCTTATTGTCACTTTCTGTCACTCCCTCTATTCAAAGACTGACCACCTCCTTCTCTTTCTTTCTTCTTCTTTCTCCCTCTGTCTCTTTCCTTCTTTCTTTCTTTCTTTCTCTCTCCCTCTCTCTTTCTTTCTTTCTTTCTTTCTTTCTTTCTTTCTTTCTTTCCTTTTTACAGTTTGGAGTGTGTGCCTATGGTATACGAGCATGAGCACAGGTGTGTCCAGGGGCTTACCTGGGCACCTGTGGGAGCCACAGGCTAATGACTTCCTCAACTGCTTTACTATTCGCCCAATTTTGACTAGGTTGACTGGCCACTGACTTCTGGGGATATGCCTTTCTCTGGTCTGAGAACACAGATGCATTCCATTGTACCCAGCTCTTTCTTATGTAAGTACTGAGGATCCAAACTCCGGTTCTCATGCCTGTGTGGCAAGCTCACTGGGCCATCTCCCCAGATTCCACTTCTTTTTGTAAAGGTTTATTTACTTCTGTATACGAGTGCTCTATTTACATGTATGCCTCCTGCATAGCAGAAGAGGGCATTCAAGCCCATTATAGATGGGACTTCTGGAAGAGCAGCCAGTGCTCTTAACCACTGAGCCATCTGTCCAGCCCCCTGCCTCCTACACAAACACCTCCTTCTTAACTTAGGAATCAATACCACTGTGTCATCCCCCTGAATTCCAGACTCCCCTACCTGTAATTGCTAGATTAATATTTCCAGGAAACAATTTCAATTGAGCAAAAGCCTGGTACTCAGGGCGCCTTTCTAAGCCCTTAGCTGCTTCCCCATCCTCCCAAATGCTACACAGCCTGCAGCTTTGTTTTTCTTTCTCCCTCTAATGTGTGAACTGACCATTGCTCCATCTCAGACACAATTTTGCCTATTCATATCTTATCTCAGAATTTGTTACTGTGTAGTCCCAGGCTCTGGGCATCTGTGGTAGGAGAAAATATCAGAAGACTCTCTTCTTATAATTATTATGTTTTTTTATTTTTTACAATTTCACACACATATAAATGTAGTACATGCGCTCCAATCACCTCCTGCTTATCCCCTCCCAGATGCACCTTTTCCTGTATAGTCTCCGTCCCTTTTTCATGCTTTTTTTTTTTTAATTTCTTCTTATTTAGAGCTTGTACAGGTAGCCACAGCTGCTGGGTGTTTGTGATTTTGAGGACCAAGTCATATCTAGCTGGGTAACATTCCTCTTACCATCTTCCCGCCCCTTCTTCCTTGATGTTCCCTAAGCCCTGGGAGAACTGATGCAGATGACCTAGTCAGGGTTGAGCACTCAACAGTCATTCTCAGCACTTAACCAACTGTGAGACTCTGAATAAATTGTTGCCCTCAGACCCAGGCTGAGAGCAACACTAGTCTGTACATATAAATATAAGTGTTTAGGAGACAATTTGGCTATAAGTCACACCAAAAATAATAAGTTCCTCACTAGGACATGTGACCTTCTTAGCCATAGGCTTTTGATCAGATTTATAGGGTGTACTGGCTGGTTTTGTCTGTCAACTTGGCACAAGCTGGAGTCATCGCAGAGAGAGGAGCCTCCCTTGAGGAAATGCCTCCATGAGATTCAGCTGTGAGGCATTTTCTCAATTAGTGATGATCAAGAGTGGGCGGGCCCAGCCCATTGTGGGTGGTGCCATCCCTGGGCTGATAGTCCTAGGTTCTAAGAAAACAAGCTGAGCAAGCCAAGGGAAGCAAGCAAGTACCATCTCTCCATGGCCTCTGCATCAGCTCCTGCTTCCTGCCCTGCTTGAGTTCCAGTCCTGACTTCCTCTGGTGATGAAGAGCAATGTGGAAGCGTAAGCCAAATAAACCCTTTCCTCCACAACTTGCTTCCCAGTCATGATGTTTGTGCAGGAATATAAGCCCTGACTAAGACATAAGGCATGCATTCCCACTCATGGAGTGGGCCTTGGATTCTAGCAGAAAGTGGCTCGTTACCCAATACCCATCCCCCACCCCAAATAGTCTTGTCATTAGCAATATCTTGTTGCCAGGCTAGTTCTTTTGTTACTGGTTGCTTCGTTTCTTTGTTTTTAAGTTTTTTGTATTATTTGTTTTGTTTTGTTTTGTCTTGTCTTGTCTTGTCTTTATCTTGTCTTGTTTTTTGAGACAGGGTTTCTCTATTTGTAGCTCTGGCTCTCCTAGAACTTGCTATGTAAACCAGACTGGTCCCAAACTCAAAGAGATCCACCTGACTCTGACTCCAGAGTACTGGGATCAAAGGCCTGCACCACCCTGCCTGACTGAGAGTCACAATTTTTAAAGTCAGACGAATTTGGATTTGACCCTTTGCCCTGTCACTTAAGAGTAGCAAGAACCTAGGCAAGTTATTTAATCTCTCTGATTCTTTGAGTCCACTTCGAAATGAACAAATAACCAGGCAGAGCTGTCAAAAAAGTTGGAAACCGTTTATTTTATGGATTCAAAATTTACTGAGCATCTGCCAAGTGGCAGGCACCAGGAGCAAACCACAGAGCTGCCACCCAGCAAAGATAGAGGTGGCACAAAGATTTGTAAAGTGCCCGTTTGTATCTGCCATAGAGTTGTCTCAGTGAATAGCAAGCACTTTTCCTGTGAAGATCTCAAAAATTCATAATAACAGATGTTAATCTATTTTCTACCAGAGATAACGTAAGCACAGAGGTCATGTTTCTTCAATTGCAAATGAATGCTAAGAGAGTTCCTTGAATGAGGGGCAGTACACTTTCCATTGATGTGTACTCTCAGGCTCCGGTGTGATACTACATTCACAGCAGTCACTAAATGCTTTCTTACTGCATAAGGTGGGGCATAGCTCCTTGGTAACTTTGTGTGCACAAGTTTCAGGCTTGATATTGAGCTTTTCAAGAAAGAAAGATTGATACTCTTTACCTTTATATATGTATGTGCATGGGGTTTTTTTGGGGGGGGAGGGAGGGAATCTTAGTTAGGATTTCTATTGTTGCAACTAAACACTATGACCAAAAAGCAAGATAGGGAGGAAAGGACTTATTTGTCTTATACTTCCAGATCATAGTCCATCACTTCCCATGGACTGGGTTCGTTGCTGGGTCCACTTATTCCATTGGGTGATGAAAGTTCTGGCCAGGTGAGCGAGGGATTCGGTGGGTGATAAACAGAGTTGACACAAAGAAGTGTGGGATCTGAATGTATTTCTCAAAAATGGCATGAAGCTTTTACAGTCATTGCAAAAGAGAAAGGAGACATCTGGCAGCTCAGTAGTTGAGGTACATCTGAGGTCACCTGAAACACACTGGGTCTAAAACAGCAGCCATCTCCTCTGGACTGGTGCAGCACCCCTGGGCTCCGAGCACGCTCCGGCTGCATGGGCCCGGCCGGAGTTCCGGGAGGGGGCTGCGGGTGCACCAGTCAGGAGGACAGAGGCTCGAATCTAGAATCTAGAATCTAGAATCTAGAATGCTGACTGCTGCACACACACTCTCTCTCTCTCTCTCTCTCTCTCTCTCTCTCTCTCTCACACACACACACACACACACACACACACACACACACACACACACACACACACACGGCTCAAGGTCCCGCCCATCCTTAGTAAAACACCCACTTTGCTACTCTTCTGGGCTAATAGAGACTGTCTCTTTCTTGCTAATTCCTAGGAGTGGTTCAGCTGCAGTACCTGACTGAGAATGAGGATTCTACTTGACCTTGCCCTGGGATAAGTCTCCCATTCTGTAAGCTTCAAAGCCCTACCCACAATGCTGAAGGCAATTAGTCTGGATGGGTAACATTCTTTACAAAATTCCAAGCCAGGTTTTGGCTAAGATGTTGGAACATTGGTAAAGGTCAGAGAACAATGTCCAATTTTGTCTAGCTATTAATAAATCATATCTTGGTGGGCACCTAGCACGTGAGTTTGCAAGGACATATCTGGACTACCTCTGAGTTAGGGAATGCCAAGGAGACGATGCAGGAGACTAGCTTCCATGAAGCTTTTGCCTCATAAACTGCTGTCACACAAAGTGTACGTGACAATCACTGGAGGAAGTTAGGACAGGAACTTAAGCAGGGATGGAACCTAGAGGCAGGAGCTAATGCAGAAGTCATAGAGGGGTGCTGTTTACTGGGTTGCTGTCCATGGCTTGCTCAGCCTGCTTATAGAGCCCAGGACCACCAGCCCAGGGATGGCAACACCCACAATGAGCTGGTCCCTCCCAAATTGTTCACTAATTGAGAAAATGCCTTACATCTGGATCTCATGGAGGCGTTTCCTCAACTGAGGCTTTTTTCTCTGTGAGAACTCCAGCTTGTGTCAAGTTGACACATTAAACCTGCCAGTAGCCAGGCAAACAAAACAAGCCAGGCAGTGGTGGCGCACGCCTTTAATCCCAGCATTTGGGAGGCAGAGGCAGGCAGATGTCTGAGTTCAAGGCTAGCCTGGTCTACAGTTTGAGTTCCAGGACAATCAGGGCTACACAGAGAAACCCTGTCTGGGGGAAAAAACAAAACACAAGACCCAGCTCAAATTCCTCCGTGACTCTAGCTTTGTGTACTGTGATGGACACAATGACAAAGGTCCTTGAGCCTCTTTTCCGTATAAACACTTCTTAGTACAGCCATAAGTTAGAGTTATGTAACTGTGACAAAATATCTTTAAAAGGGAAATGTTTATTTTGACTAAGGTTTCAGTGTGTGCTTGGCTGGCTCTTTCTTTGGGACCTATCCCCAAGCTAAGTGTGTGATGGGGCAGAGCTTCTCGCCTCATGAAAGCTGTTGGGCAAAGAGAGAGTAATAGGGCCATTCATGTGGTGGTTTGAATGAAAACGCCCCCTAGACTCAAAAAGTGGCATTATTGGAACTGTGGTCTTGTTGGAGGAATTGTCTCACAGGGCCTGAGTTTGGGGCTTCAGGAGATCAAGCCAGAAAAGAGAAGGGGGGAGGAGAGGGAGGGAGGGAGGGAGGGAGAGAGAGAGAGAGAGAGAGAGAGAGAGAGAGAGAGAGAGAGAGAGAGAGAGAGAGAGCTAGAAAGATGGCTTAGCAGTAAAGAGCACTGACTGCTTCCAGAGTTCCTGAGTTCAATCCCCGGCAACCACATGGTGGCTCACAAGCTTCTGTATTGGGATCTGATGCCCTCTTCTGGTATGTTTGAAGACAGTGACAATGTACTCATAAAAGTGAACTAAATAAATAAATTTTAAAAAAGAAAGGAAAGAAGGAAAGAAGGAAGGAAAAAAGAAAATCAGAACTATAGAATCAAAAGTTTCCAAAGATCCCAAAATTTCCAAAGACCCAGTGTTGTGCAAGAAGATAACTCAGTAGCACTCACACATGCATGAGGAGTGAAATTGCAACACATGTAAAAATCTGGGTATGGACACTTTCACTCATAACCAGCACTAGAGGGGGCAGAGATAGGAGGCTTGCTAGAGCTTGCTCTCTGTCAACCTAGCTGCCCCCACAAGCACTCACACACTTATAGGAGGCATGCTTTTGCATGCACATGCACACACAAACAAAAATAATTTTTTGTTTTGTTTTTGTTTTTCGAGACAGGGTTTCTCTGTATAGCCCTGGCTGTCCTGGAACTCACTCTGTAGACCAGGCTGGCCTCAAACTCAGAAATCTGCCTGCCTCAGCCTCCCAAGTGATAGGATTAAAGGCGTGTGCCTTTAAACCACTGCCTGGCTTTGTTTTTTTTGTTTTTTTGTTTTTTTTTTTTTTTGTTTTTTGAGGCACTATTTCTTTTCGTAGCCTGATTGTCCCAGAAGGAGCTCTGTTGTCTAGGCTGGCTTCAAACTCACAGAGATCCACCTGCTTTTGCCTTCTGAATGCTGGGATTAAAGGTGTGTGACACCACTGACCAGCTTGAAAAGCACATTTTATAAAATGGGAGAAAACACTTTATTTGCAATAGCTGTTGGGTAATGATAGTATGATACACATACCCTTAAAAAGGAAAAGATATATACACACATAGAAATGGAAAATCGGTCAGCATTGTCAACAATACCATACACATCTATAATTTTATCTTTATATTTATGTGTACATGTATATTTATCTGAACACCACATGTATGCAGTTCCCTCGGAGGCCAGAAGAGGGAGTTGGATCACCTGTCCTGGAGTTACAGATGGTTGTGAACTACCACGTGGGTGCTAGGAAGAGAGGTGGTATCTCTGAAAAGATGAGCCAGTGCTCTTAGCCACAGAGCCATCACTTTAGCCTCCAAAAATAGTTTTAAGTGAAAAACTAAGCACACTTCAGGGCCAGAACCCTGGCCCAGTGATGAGGAACACCTGTGTGCCAGGCCTAGAGCCCTGAGCTTTGTGCCTAGAACACATGGAGGAAGGAGAGGACAAAGTTGTCCTCTGGCCTCCTCGTGCGTCGAATTCACACACGTGTCTCTCTCTCTCTCTCACTGTCACTGACACACACAATAAACATATTTTAAAAAGTCAAGCTTTAGAACAATATATAGAACGTATTATAAAAAACGTTTATTAGTATTCTTCTCTAGGCATGCAGTAAATTTACCTTTTGAGAGGACCAGATGGTAGCTGTGGGTAGGCATGCGATAGAGACAAATTTCACTGACTTTTGTGATTGTGTTGGGATTTGGAAATGTGTGCAAATATTGTTTATTAAAATAAGTTTTGGCTGGGCGGTGGTGGCACATGAGAGGCCCTCGGGAGGCAGAGGCAGGCAGATCACTGAGTTCGAGGCCAGCCTGATCTACAGAGTTCCAGGACAGCCAGGGCTACACAGAGAAATCCTGTCTTAAAACAAAACAAAACAGGTCCTGAGTTCAAATCCCAGCAACCACATTGGTGGCTCACAACCATCTGTAATGAGATCTGATGCCCTCTTCTGCGGTGTCTGAAGACAACTACAGTATATTTACAAATAATAAGTGAATAAATCTTTTAACAAACAAAAACAGAAACAAAACAACAACAAGACCTACAAACAAACAAGACCAAACCAAACTAAAATAGCAACAAATTCTTTCTTTGGAAAAAGAGAATTCAGCAGAGGTCTGCTCCCTGCCCCCACACACTCATACATTCTCAGCTTATACTTTCTCCCCCACAAGTTCTTGTAAGAGACTGTGCTCCTCAAACCCTACTGGGTGCTTGAATCTGAGTAGCTCTGAATCTCACATATACTATGTTTCCCCCAGAACATACATGCCTATAGCACAGTTTAATTTACAAATTAGTCATAGCAAGAGACTAAAAACTGTAATGAAGGTAAAGTATACCACTTATAACAATAAACTGTCATAAGACTGTTGGCATCCCCACTGGATACTATTATTAAGTAAAATACTTAGAATTAAGTAAAAACCTGAACACGCACCATAGTACTGCCAAAGCTGATCTGCTGACCAACATGATTGTCAAGTAATGAATGGACAGGCAACATAAAAGCCATAGCTACACCAGATACAGGGACATCTTTTCTGGGATGGATGAATTAGGTGTGACGTTTCATCACTTGACAATTTGAAACTTATGAATTGCTTATTTCTGAAAATTTCAATTTAGTATATTTTTTTGGACCCATGATAACTACAGGTAACTGAATCCACAGATAAGGGTGGACGAATATGAGCACAGATAAGACCTTTCTTTACAACCACATGATATACATACAAAGGCATGGTGCTTTAATTGGGCTTGTAGGAACCCTGGACAGCACCTCAAAAGTGTGTAGGACCACATGTGAATGTGTATACACATATATTTCTGTGTACATACCTGTGTACATACTTGCCTTTGGTCCACTCTTACCCTCTTCCTCACCTGTGCCTGCTTCCTGTGTGTGCACCTGCAGGCAGTCCTATGTGTGAATATGTATGGATGGATACATACATACTCACAAACATCAGTGACTTTGACCTGCCCTTGCCCTCCATCCTCAGCAGTGCTAGCTTCCTGTGTGTGTGTGCACCTGGGCAGAAGCCCCTAATGCTGAGAAGAGGCGGAAGTGGGTTAAAAGTATCCTATTCAATAGTACTAAATAGGCCTAATTATAGGTGACTGTAAAACTCTAATCAGCCAAGGACTCATTAGCTATTAAAAAGAAGAGGAGATTGTAGACCTGAAATTAAAGGACCCCAGTGACAAATGCACTCAGACACTTGAGAGAAGGGAACTTGGGGGTTGGGGAAATGGCTGAGGAAACAAAGTGCTCAGTGCGCTAGTATGAGGATGCCCATGTAAAAGCTGTGTGCACATGGCGGCCTGTCTGCAAACCCAGCGCTTGGGAAGCAGACACAGGCGATGCCAGGATTGAACTGGCTTGTGCGGTCAGCCAGCTCCAGGTTCAGCAGAGACCCTGCTTTAGGAATTGAAGTGGGGAAGGGTGTGTGTGGTGATCAAGGGAGACACCTAAAGTCACCTTCTGGCCTCCACGAATGTGCAAACACCAGTGCACACACTACACATAGACACGTGTGCAGAAAGAAAAGAAGAAAAGAACTGCTTTCTTTCAGTTAGCAAGCAAACAAGGCCTCTCTCTGGGGAGCTCCCTCTTCCAGGCGCTTCTGGGTCTCTCTCTGGAGGCTAGACTTAAGGAAGCAGGGGGTACAGGACGAGGGACTCTACTCTACTCTGCCCTCTTCCGTCTCTGAGATGCTTCTGTGCTTCCTGCTTCTAATCTAAGCCTTTTCTCTGGGAGCCATAAGCCTCACCCCACCATATCTTACCCTCTCCGTATCCTGACGCAGCCACCCACTAGCAAGCCACCCACTTAGTTCTCTGGGAGTGCTAAGCAAACAGAGCTGATGACACCTGTCTTCCAGAGCCGTGAACACACAGGAGGTCTAATGAGAAAGGACTCTGTAATCAGCATGCTCTTACAAGCTGTGAACCAAGTCAAATGGTCCTGAGGACAAGATTCGTCTCTAGTGATCTGAGCTTTCGGATTGCTGCCACAATCATATACAATTCTTGTATATATACATATACAATTCTTGTATAGTGGGACTGGGAGTTATTCTCATCGTGGGGCATGTAGATTCTGTCTACACAGGACAAAAGTCCCAGTAACAGGATGGAGGTACGGTGGCTGTGTCAGGAACCTTGGTATGTATTGCCCATTTGCCATGTAGCAGGTACCAGCATAAGCATATATCATTTTCATATATGTAGTCCCTACAACCCCTGTAGTATGGTGTGTATTATCTGTATCTCATCTCAGGTTAAAGAACCAACTCCATGTTGACACTGCTGTGGTGGGGCCAGTAGCACCTGGGATACATCTGTACTCCCAGCTGTAGCATTTAGGTTGTTGAAGATAGATGGCATTCGTTTTTAAATTTTTTTAAATTTATTTTTGTGCTGGGCAGTGGTGGCACACACCTTTAATCCCAGCACTTGGGAGGCAGAGACAGGCAGAATTCTGAGTTTGAGGCCAGCCTGGTCTACAGAGTGAGTTCCAGGACAGCCAGGACAGAGAAACCCTGTCTCAAAAACAAAACAAAAAAAGCATTGCAGAGGCAGAGGCAGGAGGATCTGAGTTTCAAGATCAACAGATCCAGTTCAGGGCCATGAGACTTTATTTTGGTTTCTATTGTTGTCATAAACTCCGTGACTAGAAACAATTTGGGGAGCAAAGGGTTTGCTAGATTTACACAGTCCATCACTGCCCCATGTCAGAGCAAGAACTCAAGCAGGGCAGGAACCTGGAGGCAGGAACTGAAACATAGACCAAAGGAGAGTACTGCTTACTGGCTTGCTCTCACGGCTTTTTCAGCCTGCCATATACATATATATGTATGTATGTATGTATGTATGTATGTATGTATGTATGTATGTATATATATGGTCTAGAACTATCTGCCCAGAGTGGCCCTCCCACATCAACCATTAATCAAGAAAATACCCCACATACTTACCTGCAGACCAATCTGATGGGGCGTTTTCTTAACTGTGGGTCACTTTTCCCAGACGACCTTCACTTGTGTCAAGTTGGACAAAAAGCTAACCAGCACCGACCTGTATCAGAAAACCCAAAGGAAAAGACACGTCTCCACCAGGCACGGTGGCACTTGCCATCTCTCCATCTTTTCTCTATCTTTGAGGCAGGATCTCAGTCAGGCTTTCAACCCACTATAGGTCATAGACTGGCCTCAAACTCATGGCAATCCTCCTGCCTCGGCCTCTGGAGTCCTAGGATTATAGGCATGTACAACCATTCGGCTTATCACAGTAATCGTTTCTTATCTCCGTAAATAGGCTCACTGGACTCTGTGTTTAGAGTCTCAGCATTGTTGGGTGTTCTAGGTTCTCATCTAGAGGCTCTGAGAAAGATCTTGTTTCCACATTCATTCTGATTAAGAACCGTTTCTTACATTTGCTGGAGACTCGGTTCCCTGCTTACCTGCTGGCTCAAGTCTGCTCTTAGCACCTTCAGGCCCCTCCCAGGTCCTTTTACTGAGACATTAGCACAAGGCATCGAGTCTTGCTCCTTCCTCTTCTGACACCAGCTGAAGAAAATGCTCAGCTTTTACATGGCTTATAGGATTTGACTAGGCTTATTTAGACAATTTCTCTGTCTTAAGAGCTACTGATTTATAACCTTAACTACACCTGCAAAATTCAGCTTGCAGCAAGGCATAGGTGGCACATCTGAAATCCCAGCACTTGGGAGGTGGGAGCAGGAGGATCAGAAATTCAGGATTATCTGGCTAGTTAGGTTTCTGTGAAGGGAAACTAAGGAAAGGAAAACAGAAATACCCTAAGGCTTCCAACAGAGGTCAGAGGCTAAATGCTTCCGTAGTGATTTCGCTACTTGATCACCTAAACGGTAGGAAACGTCTTAATGAAACTAAACAGAAAGCTAGAACTCTCTCTTGCCTTCTCGGGTACAATGGCTTCTTAAAAGTCAACCTAAGTCGATGCAGCTGAATTTTCAAGTGAGGCACCAGTAGACTATGGAGCGCCACCTGGTGGCCTTCTCCAGCAAGTGGAAATGAAAAAGGGATAAGTGGGCTTGATGGAGCTGTGGTTCACAGTTGGCATAGAAACCCCAATCCTCTACACACCCTATCCCAGACCCAAAGGTGGCAAAAGATTTCATGTGACCTGGAGCCAACGCAGAGGGGCGTTCAGTGCAGTTGGACTAGACTGACATCCAGGACTTGCAAGAATGTGTGCAAATATGTTTGTAGATCTCTAAAGAAATCAGTGATGGCCGGGCAGTGGTGGCACACGCCTTTTTTAAATTTTTTTTTTAATTTTTATTTATTTATTTATTTTGATTTTTCGAGACAGGGTTTCTCTGTGTAGCCCTGGCTGTCCTGGAATTCACTGTGTAGACTAGGCTGGCCTCGAGCTCAGAAATCCACCTGCCTCTGCCTCCCTTTAATCCCAGCACTTGGGAGGGCTGCACAGAGAAACCCTGTCTTGAAAAAACCAAAAAAATAACAAAATAAAAAATAAATAAAAATAAATAAATAATAAAAAAAGAACATGTTAAGGGGTAAGGGCGGCAAGAGATGAGGGTTCCACCTTCCTCTACCAGCTCCGGCACAGGTAGTCTAAGGTTATTTCTTCAAAGATTCTGAGAGTTGGACAAATAGAAACAGTTACATATGAATGGTAGTTTTTTCTTCCTTCTCTCTGTCTCTCTGTCTCTCAGTCTGTCTCTTTCTCTCTCTCCTAGTTTTTATTGATTCTTTGAGAATTTCATGCTCATATACAATGGACTCTGAACATATCAACCTCTCCTCCCCTCTCCAGCTCCTTCCTGACTGCCCCCACCATACCACCCAGCTTCGTGTCCAATTTTTAACTTTCTATATCTAATAAATGCTACCTGTTTGTACACGGGTACAGGGCTATCCACTGGTGCCTGGACAGCTTAACAGGGGACATTTCCCTGAAGAAAACTGACCCTCCCTCCTTATGAACACCTACAAATAGCTCTTCAGCTAAGGGCGTGGCTTTGGAGCCCCTCCTACTTAATGGGTTTTGATCAATATGTTTGGTCTTTGTGTTTTGAGTCAGAGTCTCCCTTGTGTAGCCCTTCCCAGCCTGGAAGAACTCACTAGGGCTACCACTGTGATCCTATTACCAATGCCTCCAGGATTGCAAGCACTAGGATTACAGATATAAACTGTCATACCCACCTTCCATACATGTTCTAAAAATTCTATTTCTGGGCTGTAGAGATGGCTCAGCAGTTAAGAGCACTGACTGCTCTTCCGGAGGTCCTGAGTTCAAATCCCAGCAACCACATGGTGGCTCACAACGATCCATAATGAGATCTGATGTTCTCTTCTGATGTGTCTAAAGACAGCTACAATGTACTTACATATAGTAAATAAATGAATTACCGGGCAGTGGTGGCACATGCCTTTAATCCCAGCACTTGGGAAGCAGAGGCAGGCAGATTTCTGAGTTTGAGGCCAGCCTCGTCTACAGAGTGAGTACCAGAACAGCTAGGACTATACAGAGAAACCTTGTCTCAAAAAACCAATCGATAGATAGATAGATAGATAGATAGATAGATAGATAGATAGATAGATAGACAGACAGACAGATAGATAGACAGATAGATAGATAGATCTCTTTGGGTCAAGAGAGCAGGGGTGGAGAAAAAAGAAAGAAAAAAAATCTATTTCTAGGGCCTATAAAATGGCTCAGTGGATAAAAGTTCTTGCTACCAAACCTGACAATCAGAGTTCAATAGATAGAATAACAGCACCAACTCTTATAAACTGTCTTTTGACACACCTACCCACATAAATAAATGACTATTGTTAGTGGGGGCTATAGAGATACTCAGCTGACAAAGCACTTGTCTGGCGTTCAAATCCCCAGCACCTATGTACATGGCAAGTAATCCTAGCCTGCAGGGAGCAGACAGAGAATTCCTGGGGCAAGCTGGCTAGCCAGACTAACCAAAGCAGACAGAGAATTCCTGGGGCAAGCCGGCTAGCCAGACTAGCCAAAGCAGACAGAGAATTCCTGGGGCAAGCCGGCTAGCCAGACTAACCAAAGCAGACAGAGAATTCCTGGGGCAAGCTGGCTGGCCAGACTAGCCAAAGCAGATAGAGAATTCCTGGGGCAAGCCGGCTGGCCAGACTAATCAAACTGGCAAGCTTTCGCTTCAAGTGAGAGGACCTGCCTCAATATGTAAGGTGGAGAACAATCAAGGGAAATACCCAAGGTCAGTCTCTGGCCTCACAAACACATCCACACACTCACAACACATGTGGTCCCATGCATAGAACATGCACACACATCACACACTTACACACACTCACAAACCATAAAAACATGTAATGATTTTATTACAAACTGATAACAGAACTACAGAAAAAAAAAAAGATGGGGAAGGGAGAATTACCTAAGTAACAAGTTTTTTTTATTTGATAATACATACTACCTTTAATCCCAGGTAATAATAAATAATAAATAATAAATTTAAGGTCAGCTTGGTTGTCTCTATCTCAAAAACGAAAACAAAACAACAAAACAAGGTAAAACAAACTGTCTTCAAAACAAAAAAGAAAACGTCCAAAACAAAACTATCTCTTAGCATACAATGCCCTGTATTAGCCTGGAGATTTGCCAGCAAGAAAACCATCAACAAATTCAACACCTGCAGCTCCTGATCATGGGCCAGAACTGTGGTATCCTGAGTAACAAGCGTTATTTAACAGTATGTTCTGTAGGCTGGAGAGATAGCTCAGTGGTTAAGCGACGGACTGTTCTTCCAGAGGTCTTGAGTTCAATTCCCATCAAACACACAGTGGCTTACAACCATCTGTAATGGGCTCTGATTTTTCTCTTCTAGTGTGCAAGAAGACAGAGCACTCATACACATAAAACACATGAATAAATAACAGTATATTCTAAGGGTAAAGTGAACACAATCGTGTATATATGTGGGAAATCTGGTTGTTGTGGAATATAAGTTAGACATTGTGAAACTACATGTGTAAGGTTGAACAAAAAGTCAATATATTATGAATAAGAATCAGCAAGGCTTTTACTGTTGGAGACAGAAATTTAAAATTTTAGGGTTTCTTTTAAGGGGATGAGAATGAACTATTCACACTGGGCTAGAATTAGCACCATCAATATAAAGTCATGGTTTTTATTAGACAGATGATAGATTCAATGGCTACAGAGACACGAGCAGAAACCTGTATGTTTGTACACGTGTGGATAACTCCTGAAGCTGCCCAAAGAAAGAAGAAACAGTAAGACCCATTAGCATCAAGTACCTAATATCCAGAGCCTTCTTACCCACCTCCCACCTTTTTTGGAGCCCAGGCTGGCCTCAAACTTGAAAAAGTCTTCCTGCCTCAGCCTCCCAAGTGCTAGAATGATGGGTGTGAATCACCAACTCTGGGATTAAAGGTCTGAGCCACCATGTCTGGGTAACAATGAAATACTTTTAAATGAATAAAAAATAAAGAAGAGAAAATGACTTTCTTACGATTGTATTCTAGTTAATAAGGATAAACAGAGTGATAGAAATCCAAGTTATCCTTGATTATATAGCCAGTTGAAGCCATCCTGAGCTACATGAGACCCTGCTCAATATTCTCTTCCTCCCAAGATATCAAGAATCACGTAGCCAGGGCTGGTGAAATGGCTCAGTGGGTGGTTAAAAGCACCGACTGCTCTTCCAGAGGTCCTGAGTTCAAATCCCAGCAACCACATAGTGGCTTACAACCACGCATAATTAGATCTGACTCCCTCTTCTGGTGTGTCTGAAGAAGTCGGTTTCTTTGCAGGAAGTCACAAGAGTAGTAGGAACACGGCTGGTCATAGCACGTCTACAGTCAAGAGTGGGCAGGAATGAGTCCATGTGTTTTTCTTGTCTGTTTGCCTGTGCTCAGCTCTCCATTCTTGTGATAGTTCAGAACCTCCTGCCAAGGGAATAATGCCGCCCACTGTGGGCTGGGTCTTCTGACATCAATTAACTTAATTATGACAGTCCCCACAGACATGCCTACAGACCAACCCAATGGAGATCATCTATCCTTGAGACTTTCTTTCCAGGCAATGCTACATTGTCAGGCTGACAGTTGAAGTTAACCTTCACAGTTCCAAAGCAAGCACACAAAAGCAAAGACCCACCAGTGATTCATATCTATAATTCCAGAAATCAGGAGCTAAAGGAAGAGGATCAAGAATTCAAAGTTGGGCTGATGAGATGGCTCAGCGGGTAAGAGCACTGACTGCTCTTCTGAAGGTTGTGAGTTCAAATCCCAGCAACGACATGGTGGCTCACTACCACCCATAATGAGATCTGATGCCCTCTTCTGGTGTTGTCTGAAGACAGCTACAGTGTACTAAGATATAATAATAAATAAATCTTTAGGCAGGAGCAAGCGGGACCAACTGGAGGGAGCAACCTTCATTCCCAGCAACCACATAATGGCTCACAACCATCAGTATAGCTACAGTGTACTCATATACATAAAATAAACAAAACAAATCTTTAAATAAAAATTCAAAGTCAGGGCTGGAGAGATGGCTCAGCAGTTAAGAGCACTGACTGAGGCCAGGCGGTGGTGGCTCACGCCACTAATCCCAGCACTTGGGAGGCAGAGGCAGGCAGATTTCTGAGTTCGAGGCCAGCCTGGTCTACACAGTGAGTTCCAGGACAGCCAGGGCTACACAGAGAAACCCTGTCTTGAAAAACCAGAAAAACCAAAAAAAAAAAAAAGAGAGACTGACTGCTCTTTTGAAGGTCCTGAGTTCAAATCCCAGCAACCACATGGTGGCTCACAACCATCTGTAATTACATCTGATGCCCTCTTCTGGGGTGTCTGAAGACAGCTAAGTGTACTTATATGTAATAAATAAATAAATCTTTTAAAAAAAATTCAAAGTCACCAGGCAAGGTGGTTCATACTTTTGATCCCAGCACATGGGTCTCAGAGGAAAGTGGATCTCTGTGAGTTGGAGGGCAGCCTGACCTACATAGGGAGACACAGGTTCGCCAGGGTACAACATGAGACCCTCTCAAGAGGGTGGTATTTAATCCTTAGTGACTTAGTGAGTTTGTGTAGGATGCCGTCCCGCAGCTCCTACTTGCGTGGGGTTCCACGAACCGAGGATTTGGAAA
>NW_022196906.1:34718905-34749551 GCF_008632895.1 Mastomys coucha | reverse complement strand
CCCCAGCGAGCTAAGTCTCTGGTTTCGGTTTTGAGTTCTTTAGTGAGCCCAGCAGGGCTCCCACAAGTTTGAGGCCAGGCTGGGTTTTACAAAAATAACAAAAGGGGACTGGAGAATTGGCACAGCAGTTAAGAGCACTGGTCGCACTTTCAGAGGACCTGGATTCAATTCCGAGCACCCACATGGTGGCTCACAACCATCTGTAACAGCATTTCCAAGGGATCCGACACACTCTTCTGGCTTTGGAGCACTAGTCACATTCAGAATGCACATACATACTCTCAGGCAAAACACTCATAGACATAAGATAAAATAAATAAATATCTTTTTATTAGATAATGAAAAAAAAAGAAAAAACAAACAAAGTTGTGCATAGTGGTGCACACCTGTAATCCCAACATATAGGAGACTGATGCAGGAGGATCAAATAGGGCTGAAGAGATGGGCTCAGTGCTTAAGGGCATTGACCTCTCTTGGAGAGGATCTAAGTTCAGTTCCCAGTACTCACATAATGGGTCACAGCCATCCATAACTCCAATTCCAGGGGACAGATGCCCTCTTCCGGCTTCTGCAGGCACAAGGCACATACTTGGTAAAGAGATATACATGAAGACAAAACATTCATATACATTAAAAAATCCAAAAAAAAATCAAAAAGTAAACATACAACTAAAGAATAAAAAGGAAGGGAAAGAGGAGGAGGAGCGTGAGATTCCAAGTCAGCAGAGTAAGGGACCCACTGAGGCCCGTGGGAGCCACGATAATCAGGCTTTTGTGGTGACCAGAAGAACAGGTGATGGTGGCCAGCTACACAAAGAGACATACATGGACAGATATGAAAGCTGTCCAGAAAACTGAATCTACTTGCTTTTCACTGAGCTCATCTGTGAGAGAAGAAATGTTCTGAACTCCTTTCAGACAAAGTAGACATACCATACGCCTGCTCAAGTCAGAATCCTTTAGAATACGCAGGCCATGCACCGCACCCCCTCCGGCTAATTTTAAAATATTTTGTCACTCCAAAACAGGTCACCATAGTCTTTAAATTATCCAAGACCTAAGTAACCACCAATCTACAGTCTGTCAGTTTAGATTTGCCCATTGTGGATCATGGTTATAAATGGAATCATACCATGTAATCTGACTGAGTTCTTTGAATTAGCAGAGTTTTTAAGGTTTGTCTACATTGTAGCATATCTGTATGGACCCAAGCACTTCAGCCACTTTTATTGCTGACTAGTGTTTCATTGTGGGGAAGTACCACAATTCTAATGCACTCATTTACTAAGTGATGTTTAAATAGTTGGGTTTTATAACTAACACTTTATGTGGATGCATGCTGTCATTCCTCTTGAAAATATGCATACATGTGCAACTTCTGGATCATATAAGTTTTTTTTAATCTTATTTATTTCATGTGCACGTGTGTGTGCACACAAACGCCTGTGTATATATATACAAACAGATGAGAATGGAAGGGACACACGTTTGCCACAGTGTAAACGTGGAGGTCAGAGGACAACTCTCAGGAGTCAGGTCTCTCCTTCCTCCAGGTGAGGATCTGGGCATCAAACTCAGGCACTTATGTAGCGAGCCGCACCTTTACCATATGGAACCATCAAACTCGGGCACTTAGGTAGTGAGCACCTTTACCATATGGAACCATCAAACTCGGGCACTTAGGTAGTGAGCACCTTTACCATATGGAACCATCAAACTCAAGGCACTTAGGTAGCGAGCCGCACCTTTACCATATGGAACCATCAAACTCGGGCACTTAGGTAGTGAGCACCTTTACCATATGGAACCATCAAACTCGGGCACTTAGGTAGTGAGCACCTTTACCATATGGAACCATCAAACTCGGGCACTTAGGTAGCCAGCACCTTTACCATATGGAACCATCTCAACTGCTCAGGAAGATTATGTCTAATTTTTAAAAAGGTTTTTATTTTATTTTACGTGTATGAGTGTTTTGCCTGCATGTGTGTGCATATTGTTCCTGCCTATTTATAGTCACGAAACATCATATGGGTGCTGAGAACTGAATCTGGGTCCTCTGCAAGAACAAGTGCTCTTTTTTGTTTTTTGGGGTTTTTTTTTGTTGTTGTTGGTTTGTTTTTGTTTTTGTTTTTGTTTTTCCGAGACAGGGTTTCTCTGTGTAGTCCTGGCTGTTCTGGCTGTCCTGGAACTCACTCTGTAGACCAGGCTGGCCTCGAACTCAGAAATCCACCTGCCTCTGCCTCCCAAGTGCTGGGAGTGCTCTTAACTGCTGAGTTCCATCTATAATTTCTGAGGCACCACAGACTGCTTTCCAAAGCGACTTACTATTTTGCACTTCCACCAAACAGTGTAGAAGAGTTTCTCTTTTTTTCTTTCTGAGACAAGGTTTCTCTTGTGTAGACCTGGCTGTCCTGGAACTTGCTTTGTAGACCCAACTAGCCTCGAACTCAGAGATCCACCTCCCTCTGCCTCCAGCACTTAAAGGCCTGCCCCATCACATCCTCCCACCAGCCTAATCTTTTTTTTTTTTTCCTTTGTTTAAGGTAAATTCTCTTGTAGCCTAGGCTGGACTCAAACTTTCTAGTTGAAGCTGGTCTTGAACTCCTCCTGACCCTCCTGCCTTCTTCTCCCAAATGCTGTCATTACAGGTGTGTACACCCCACCAGCTTGTAACTTATTTTCTTTTCACCATCCTGTGTTTACAGCACCGGTTACTTTTGCGTTGCTGTGACAGAATGCCTGGCTAAAATAACTCAAAGGGTTTTAAAGATTTGTTTTAGCCCGGGTTTTCACGATTTTCAATACAAAGGCACTTGAGCCATGCGCTTGGACAGAACACCTTGGTGGAAGCCTGTGATGGAGGGGCTTCTTCACCTCATGGAGGACAGGAAGGATTGAGAAAGACAGAGGAAGAAGCTGAAGACAAGAAGCCAGCAGAAACCTGTCCCCTCTACTTTGATCCCACATTCTAAAGTTCCCAGAGCCCACCACCCAAAAGGGGTGCCACAAACTGAGGACCAAGCCCCCAACACACAAAGGAACAGAAATACTCACCAAACCCTAACAGTCAAAAAGGAAATTACACTGTTCTTAGGCAACTCCAGGGACCTCAAAGGCTTACAGAGCATTTCATAATTTGAGAGCTTTTCATCACCAGCTTCAACATTGCAGGTATACAACTTACAGAATCACCCTCCCATGTTTGCCTATACTTTGTGTTCTAACACTGGTTTTGTTCATAATTCAGTTAAGACTCACGCTGCTTCCTCCTCCTCTGGCAAGGGTGTGGCTCTGGCCAGGTCTAGCAGTGGATTTAAGCATCTATGTCAGAAATATGCATGGCCTAAAATAACTGTCTCTCAGTTCCCCATCAGCAAAACAAAACAAAACAAAACAAGCAAGCAAAGACCCCACCAGTATCACTTCTAGGACAGCCCGTATGAGATTACCCCAGCTTTGAACATGGACAACAGCTGCCCATGAAACAAACACCAAGAGAAAACTGTATCTATTATTTACTCGATGTTACCCATCACCCAAGTCACTATTTCCTAAAGCCCACTTTCAGGTTGTTAAGTGGACCAACTCTGATTACTTTCAGGCATGAGCCCAGGGCTGATTTTTCTTAGCTGCTTCTCTGAACAATAAAGTGTTCTTAATTCAAACAACAATCACCAAAAAGAAAAGGGTGGGGGGACCGTCGTGCTTTCTTCACCTGCTCAGAGATGCAGCCCCACAGTCCCCATCTCCCTAAAAGCTTTCTGCAGCCCACTAAAACTACCCAATGTTGACAGATGCAGGCTATCAATACAGAAACTCAAGATCCCAGGGTGAGAAGTGACCAGAGGCGAAGTCTGGATAAACAGCTCAAATTGGCTCTTACTCCACAGGTGACGCCTAGTTTATCTGGGTAATTGTAAAGGGCATTTTACAGCAAATCAATTAAATGAAAATCTTTTAAACCCTTTTTAAATGGGGGAGGAAGGGGCGGGAGGAGAGGGCCAACCTTTGTAAGCTAACAGGTGATTTTAATTGGAACCAGCAGCGTTACACCATGGTTTTGACCCATTCGGTAAAGGCAGGAAAAGAAATCAATACATTTCCATCAGCATCCGCCCTCCTGGAGTCTCATAAATAGAATGGAGACACGAACCCCAGTTAATGGCTTCATCAAGCACCTCACTGATTCTCTAACAGAATTAAATAGGTTGAAGCTCTCTCACCCACCAATGTCCTGACACTGAGATTCAAAATGCCCCAGTGGGCTGGGTACCGCTAGGTGACATATTTGGTCTTACCCTGATTTTCTTTTTTTTACAAATACAGCCCTGTCTTTTAGAATAGCCCCAATCACAACGGTACCTTCAGAAGCAATCTGAGCTCAGAGATGGGAAACTGTGCACCAACTGTTCCCCAAATGCAAAACACAGATGGTCCAAGTTGCATTCCTGACAATAGAGCTCTGGAAAATTCACAGTGCCCAACAGTCAGGCAATTTAACCTCAGCCATGTTGGGCAAATGACTTAACCTTTGTAATCTGCTGTTCTCTTCCTCGGATGGGGGGACTAGTGATTCCAAACCCTTATTCCATCGGTTAGTGTGAAATTAGGTATCTTTATGTATCAGTGTATTTAAAGGTCCATGAGGGGATATACTGTGTGTGACACCAGTAAGAGCAATGCAGAACTGAGTGTGAGGTGCACGCTAGACCCCAGCTACTCAGAGGCAGAGGGAGGAAGAGCACAGGTTTGAGGCCAGCCTGGATGACTTACTAAGGCCCTATTTCAAAATACAATTTCAAAGGGTTAAAAGTGTAAATCATTGACAAAGCACTTGCTTAGCATTCATAAAAGCCTTTGTTCCCCAAGACCAGCTGGGTGGAGGTGGTGAGCTCCAGACAAGAGCTCCAGAGGCAGAGGCATGCCAATCTCTGTACCTGTCAAAGCCAACCTGATCTACAGAATAAGTTCCAGGACAGCCAGGGTTTCAGAGAGAAACCCTCTCTGTAAAAACAAAAAGAAAAACCAAAAACCAACCAAAGAAACAAAAATTTCCAGTACTACAAAAACATCGAAAATAAGAGAAATCAAAATAAAACATTACTGGGGATAAGGAGAGAGGGTTCAATGGTTAAGAGCACTGTCTGATCTGAGGTCCTGAGTTCGATTCCTATCAATCACATGGTGGCTCACAACCATCTCTAATGGGACCTACTGCCCTCTTCTGGCATGCAGGTGTACATGCAGATAGAGCACTTACAAACAAAATAAATAAATAAGGGCTGGAGAGATGGCTCAGCGATTAAGAGCACTGACTGTTCTTCCAGAAGCCAATTCCCAGCAACTACATAGTAGCTCACAACTATCCGTAATGAGATCGGATGCCCTCTTCTGGTGCATCTGAAGACAGCTACAGTGAACTTAGATATAATAATAAATAAATCTTTAAAATAAATAAATAAATCTTTAAAAATAAATAAAACTACTGCTCATCTAATAGATTGGACAATATATGTGTGTGTTATATATAAATTTCATATATATTTATAGAGAAATACATATTTATCTATTCATATTCATATTTATATTTACATAGTATATGTTATAATAAATATAAATATGTAGTTATACTTATATATTTATACTTATTATAATATATAACATATAAATCCATATTTATATATTCTGTTTTTATGTTTTATATTTTATATATGTATCTATAAATATAGTATTCATTTATATTTTAATATTTCATATTATATTATACATATTATATATGTAAAACTTTACTATTAAATATTAAAGAAAAAAGACAAATATCAATTTGATGTGTATTCTGCTGAAGATAGTTGTTTCAAGTGATATCAGACTACAAGGGTAGAACACATGCTTCTTCCTGTTATTGCTTTTCTCCCTGGGGTTTGGCCCTGCAGCACAGATGACCTCCTTCTGGAGATTCTCCAGGCTCAGCCTCCTGGGTGCTGGACTTACAGGTGGCCCACCACACCCAGCTAGAGAAGTATATCGTAATGACAAAGCAGAAAAAAATGCACGTCTAACTTGGTAGGAAAATTGTTAGTCAAATTATTAATTATGTGATATTTCAAATGATTTCATGGTTTTTAGAGTAATTCCACACATTTCTGATGTCAGAAACTAGTGTTTTCTATGTTAAGAAACAGTTAAGTAGCTTTTGAAATGGTAATTCCAACAGTCAGAAAGCTAAGGGGGGAGAGTGGGATATTTATCTATCTGAGCTGCTGCTCAGTGAACTCCAGTCTCCAAATGACAAAGTTTATATCTTGGCAACATTAATCCTAACTTTTTTATTTTTCTTTATTTTATTTTATTTTGGTTTGGTTTGGTTTTTCAAGACAGGGTTTCTCTGTGTAGCCCTGGCTGTCTCTGTAGACCAGGCTGGCCTTGAACTCAGAAATTTGCCTACCTCTGCCTCCCAAGTGCTGGGATTAAAGGTGTGCGCCATCACTGCCTGGCTAACCTCCTTTTCTATTTGGAAAGATACCCTGTACCCGGAAGAGGCTGGGCCTAGGAAATGCTCGACTTGGAGATTCAAGCACTTTGAGTTTCCGTTGAGTGTTTGGATCTCTCTTAAAGACTACGTGCTAGTTATGGGTAATTGCAAGACCCTCATCTCTTTGAAAATTAAGATTAGACCTGCCTGATAGCACAGGATTATAAGGCCAGCCTGTGCTATATGGTAAGATAGGAGAGCAGGGAGAAGGTGACAAGGAGAGACTACTCTCCTCATTTGTGGAATAAGATTTGAACACACTGGGCAGTGGTGGCGCACGCCTTTAATCCCAGCACTTGGGAGGCAGAGGCAGGCGGATTTCTGAGTTTGAGGACAGCCTGGTCTATGGAGTGAGTTCCAGGACAGCCAGGGCTACACAGAGAAACCCTGCCTCGAAAAAAAAAAAAAAAAGAAAGAAAGCCGGCTGAGCAAGCTAAGGGAAGCAAGCCAATACAGCACCCCTCTATGGCCTCTGCATCAGCTCCTGCCTCCAAGATCCTGTCCTGTTTTAGTTTCTGTCCTGGCTTCCTTTAGTGATAGACTACAATGTAGAAATGTAAGCTGAATAAATCCTTTCTTCTCCAACTTGTTTTTTGGTCATGGTGTTTAATTGCAGCAATAGAAACCCGAACTAGAAACCACCACAAGGTATTTAGCATACCTAGCACACAGTAAGGGTTGAAATGTTTGCTGTTAATCATAGACTGAGAACTGCTTTAAGGATGGCCACTGCGGCTCCCTCATCCCTGCACCCTCAGAATCTATTGTGTTGCTTAGCATCTCTCAGGGTTCAATGAACATTCCCTGAAGGAGTCACTGTATGGTGGGGAGAAAAGGCTCAGTTTATTTCAGGTCTCAGTTCAGAGACCCGAAATAAAGCTATTGCCTGGGGTCACCATGTTGCTTGACCACTTCAAACAGAACGTCTCAATCTTGGTAGTGTAGGGTGGCCCTTTAAATCTCTTGCTTCCTAAGTGTTTACATTGTACCTGACTGAGCATAAGTCTCAGAGAGAAAGATTCAATCAAACTTCCTAGCCTCATTCTATTCCAGCCCGAGCAGCGTGAGCGTCTGTCCCTCCCTTCCTCTAGGCCTTTTGCAATCTCAACAGATAGGCTTTTAAATTAAGTAGTGATTTGGAATGTAAGTGAGTGCATCTAAGATGATAAGAGACCGAGAGATCCTAATGGCTGAAATATTTGTCATATCACAAGTAAACGGAGTGTTTCGGGGAGTCACTAATATAACTAATTTTTCCCAGATCCTCCTCTGCTCTGTCTGAGCAGATGAGGTCAGTACAGGTTGAGCCAGCCCAGAGTGAGCAGCTGTCGGGAGACTGAAGAGAATACTGATGGATGGCTGCGGCGCCTGGACTGTTTTTTCCACGGGTACCCAGAGCTCGATTGTGTAAATTAAGCTGTGGATGCCCAACAACCAGAGGCGGCCTGCTGCAAATGAAAGGTGGGAAATGAATGTGTAGCCCCACTGCTGCTTTTTTCCCCAGAGGGTGGAGATGTGCCTGTGGGCTTGGCCGAGCACGGGTTGGGGAGCTCCTGAAGGGAAGCTGGAAATAATAGTACGCGACTCTCTTCTCATTCTTTAGCCATTCTTCTGAGCTGTGTGATTCTGAGTCCTGGTGGTCAGATCTCTTCCTGAACACTCAGCTCCCAGAACTGGCACCAGCCCATCTCCTCCAGGATAGCCTATCTTGATCAGCATGATGGGCAACTTCCATTGCATCCAGAATGCCATACTGCTTGTGTGAGAAGCACACTGACGGCCAAAATTAGGTGCTAAGACCTGAAGTTAGGGGGTGGGGCAGATATTCTGTATGAATATGCTCAGAAAGGACAGTCCTGCTTAATTGTGATTACTAGAATCGTTATCTAGGCTTGTAGTCAAACACCTAAATTTAAATTGTGTGTGGTGTGTTTGTTTGAGTTAGAGTCTGACTCCACAGCCTAGGCTGGCCTGGAACTCACTGTGAGGAGCAGGCTGCCCACAATCTTTTAATATCAGCCTCATGAATACTAGGCTACCACACCTATTATTATTATTGTTATTATTATTATTATTATTATTATTATTATTATTATTATTATTATTCAGTTTCTCTGGGTAGTCTTGACTGTCCTGGAACTTATTCTGTAGACCAGGTTGACCTTGAACTCGGAAAGTTCTAACTGCCTCTACTTCCCAAGTGCTTAGATTAAAGGGATATGCATTCATTAAATGTAAATGTTTCTAAAGCCACAATTTTTTTAAAGATTTATTTATTTATTTATTTATTTAATGTATGAGTACATCATTGCCCTCTTCAGATACACCAGAAGAGGACAGTAGATCCCATTACAGATGGCTGTGAGCCACCATGTGGTTGCTGGGAATTAACTCAGGACCTCTGGAAGAGCAGTTGGTGCTCTTAACCACTGAGCCATCTCTCCAGCCCCTAAAGCCACAATTTTTATAAATGTGCTTTAGCATTTCTTAATATTTTGAGAGCATAAGCTAAAAAAATAAATGGTCCAGGCCTCTTCCATGAAGGCCTTGCCATTCCTTCCCACATTTAATATGATTACTGCTTCCATTAAGATTAAGAATATAGGAGGGCTGGAGAGATAGATGATAGATAGATAGATAGATAGATAGATAGATGATAGGGCTGGGGGCACAGTTCAGTGGTGCCTGCTTTCTTTAGTACCACAAAACAATCTAAAGTTAGTTATAAGAGTGTGTTACATATAAAATGAGATATCTGGAGTAGTGACACTCATAGAAGTGAAGGGGATGGGTGATGGTGGCACATGCCTTTAATCCCAGCACTTGGGAGGCAGAGGCAGGCGGATTTCTGAGTTCGAGACCAGCCTGGTCTACAGAGTGAGTTCCAGGACAGCTAGGGCTATACAGAGAAACCCTGTCTCGAAAAACAAAAACAAAACAAAAAAAAAAAACTGGAGACCCAATTCAAGTACTGTTCTTCAGGGTGCTTTGTGGTAGCAAATGGCAGGTGGGTCCTCTTGTTCTTCCTTCAGCTTTCCTGACTCCTTCTAATGATGTCCCTAACAGGGGAGCTGAACAGATACTAGTCATGAGGTTGAGAGTGTGTTGATCTCAGAGTCTTTAAGAGAACTCCCAGCTAGAGACAAGGAGTAACTTACAGGCCTAGACAGCCCCAGAGCTGCCTTTTGCTATGCCAGACCCACCTTGTCCCACTGTGCTGTCTAGAGTCAGACTGAAAATATCACACCATTCACCTGTTTGAAAAGTGCTCTCTAGCCAGGCAGTGGTGGCGTATGCCTTTAATCCCAGCACTTGGGAGGCAGAGGCAGGCGGATTTCTGAGTTTGAGGCCAGCCTGGTCTACAGAGTGAGTTCCAGGACAGCCAGAGCTACACAAGAGAAATTCTGTCTCAAAAAAAAAAAAAGAAAAAAAGAAAGAAAGAAAGAAAGAAAGAAAGAAAGAAAGAATGAGAAAGAGAGAAAGAAAGAAAGAAAAGTACTCTCTCCCTCTCCGTGTTCCCTCTCCTTTCTCTAGTGTTTCAGAACCTTTTACTGCTTTCCTCACCACAGGCTCCTAGGACAAAGATTCTTAGGAGACTCATTCTTGTGTCCTGGGGCCAGCACAGTACCAAGATGCTTTTTGTAATGCTAGCTGCTTTCTCAGGCTGAATGCCAATGTTCTGGTTGCTCCAAATGGCAGCCTTTGTATTGAACCCAAACCAGCTTTTTTTTTTCAAAGCCAGTCAGAGGCCTGTTGAATTCAGCTACATGAACCTGTACCAACACCTCACCCATTCCAAGGCTCAGTTACTTTGATGTAATAACAAGAGAAGCACTTCTACACTGACAATTTTTGATGCCAAAGTGAAGGGACCTAGTTGAGATGAGAGGGTTTTGGCAGGACTATTCTGACCCAGATGGCTCTTCGCCATCACCGGATGCCAAGCAAAAGTATTCGCTGTGGTTTTGAACTTCTAGAACTAGAAGCTGGATAATCTTCTATTGAAAGGGGGGAGGGGAGGCAGAGTGGGAGGGGCGAGTGCCAGAAGGAAGGAAGGGAAGAGGAAGGAGAAAGAGAAGGAAAGGTTTGAATTTAGGGATACAATTTAGCTTTGTTCAGCAAGCTCGGGGCCCTAGGTTTGGTCTCCAGCAAGAATGAGAAGAAAGAAAAGTTGATTTTATTTACTTTTTTGAGACAAAAATACCTCATGCGCAGGCTAGCCTCAAATGTATTCGGTAGCAAGGTTGACTCTGAACCTCTGATCTTCCTGTTTCCTCTGTCCAAATTCAGAGATGACAGGTGCACTTTTCCATGCTTGCTTTATGTAGTGCCGGAGACTGAGCCCCATGGCTTTGTGCATGGTGGGTGTGCTGGCTCATTTTGTGTCTACTTGACACAGAGTCATTTGGACCCCTGAATTGAGAAATGCCCCTAGTGGATTGGTTTGTGGGCGAGACCCCATGGTGCATTTTTTTTTTTTTTTTTTTTTTTTTTTTTTTTTTTTTTTTTGGCTGATGATTGGTGTGGAAGGATCCTGTTCACTGTAACTGGGGCCATGTTTAATCGGTGTCCACGTTTCTTACTGTAAGAATGCAGGCTGAACAAGTCAGCAAGCAGCGATCCCTCAAGGTCTCCGCTTCAGCTCCTGCTTCCAGGTTTCTACCCTGACTGACTTCAGTGGTAGGAGCCTGTGGTGTGGAGGTATACTTGAAATAAACCCTCTCCTTCTCAACTTGTTTTTTGTTCATGGTGTTTTACTGTGGCAATAAACGACATAAAAGGCAGCGAGCACAAACTCCACTGACAGAAGCTACATCCACGGCCCAGGAAAGGCTTATTTTGGCTCAGAGTTGGAGGTTCTCATGAATGGTTGCTTGGTCTCCAACAGCATGTCATGGTAGCAACACATGGTAAAACCACTGACCTTGTGGCCAGGTACAAAAAGAGAAAGAGTTAATAGCTAGGGTCCCAGGAGAAAACTCATCACAAAACTTGTAGCTTCCGCCTTGTAAAGTTTCTACCCAGACAGTAGTGTCAAGCTGGGAACTCAACCTTTAACATAGGACCAGACCTTTGGGGGACATTTCAGGTCCAAACAATATTGAATGGATTTATGTCCTTGCATGACAAAATTTTTCACAACATGCACAAGTACTCAGGCCATAGAGAACTCACAACATATCAAATTGTGGATACCAGCAAAGTCCAATATAATGAACCAGTGAGTTTTTTTGGTGTTACTTACAGGAATCTAGGTGACGGGTTACCTACAGGAGCAGATATGACTCAAAGGCAGCTGCCTCTCCAAGGCTCACCTCACAAAGCTGGGAACCTGGAGCACACAGTCTACAGGCAGCTCAACACATTGGAGAGTATCCTTTCCAAGTGATTCAGTTGGTCTAAACCTCTTCCAAGCAGCTCTGCTGGTTTCTGCTTCTTTCAGAGAGCTAGCCTGGTCTTAGTCTTCCTTGCACCTGAGTTTCCTTTGCTCTAAAAGGACTTTCCACTTTTATTGCTTTCTCTGACGGAGTGGGGGTGGGGGGGAGTAGGGAGATGTGGGCAGGTACCTAGTGAATCTGGTCAGTTTCAGGGACTTCCTGAAGCTACTTTGAGTTGTTTATCTTCCTACTTAAGGAGCTTCCCTGAAGAATGAAATGTCCCAGTCTCCGGAATCTCTTATACAACAGACCTGTCCCAGTGTCTCTCACTTTGCTCTCTTGGGTGTCATTAGCATTTTGAAGAGTGGGTTGGTGGAGATCCTTGTGAGCAGCAGGGAACTTTTTTTTTTTTTTTTTTTTTTTTTTTTTTTTTTTTTTTTTTTTTTTTGGTTTTTCGAGACAGAGTTTCTCTGTGTAGCCTTGGCTGTCCTGGAACTCACTCTGTAGACCAGGCTGGCCTCGAACTCAGAAATCCACCCACCTCTGCCTCCCAAGTGCTGGGATTAAAAGCGTGCACCACCACCACCCGGCTGCAGCAGGGAACTTTTGAGAGGTAAAAAAATCTTGATGTAGTGCAGAGACAGAGCCTTCCTTACCTGATATTCTTCATGATGAGGACAGAATAGTAGCAAGGTTTACCAAACGGGCTTCAGGGTCAGACGACCTGAGTTCAAGTTCCCTCCTATCACTTCTTATGTGACCTTTCTATGGGTATATCATTCTCTCCTTATTCTACACAACTGTATGTTAGCATTATTAATGGCACAGAAGAGGCATGTTACTACTGAAGACAAATAACAAATGCTTGATAGCTAGTTCTGGGTTCCATGTGCTAGAAACCTTGCTAACTTACCACATTGTTATTTAATCTTCTCCATATCTTGCGACCTGGGTATGTCCATCTCCCCTCCATCTTCACTTGATAGTGAAGAAAGAGAAAGTCATATGGCCATAAAGACAAAAGGCTGCAAAGCCAGGGCTTTGGTTTAGCCCAGCACCAACTCCAAAATGAGGGCTCAAATGTAGTTCAACCCTAGAAGACACCTAGGGGGACATTTTTGGGAGCATTTTTGTTTGTTGCTATGATTTGAGGACACCGTTGGACTTCAGAAGTGAGTGAGGAAGAGGGTGTTTAATATCTTGCAACATGCAAAAGTCCTTCACATCAAAGAAAGAGCCACATCCCGAGAGACTTCTGGAGGCAGGTATGGTGACACATGCTTGTGATCCCAGGACCTGGGAGCTTAGGAGGTAGAAGCAGGAGGATCAGGAGTTCAAGGTCATCCTCTCCTACAGAGCTGAAGGCCAACCTGGGCTACATGAAACCTGTGTCAAGAAACAAAACCTGGGGCTGATGAGATGGCTCAGTGGTTAAGAGCACTGACTGCTCTTCCAAAGGTCCTGAGTTCAAATCCCAGCAACCACATGGTGGCTCACAACCATCATATAATGAGATCTGACGCCCTCTTCTAGTGTGTCTGAAGACAGTTACAGTGTACTTACATATAACAATAAATAAATCTTTAAAAAAAAAAGAAAGAAAGAAAGAAAGAAAGAAGGGAAGAAAGAAAGAAAACCTGATTAAATCCAAGTGACTTCTGATTCTTTTGGACGATTGCCAAAAACTAGTCTCATCTGTAAGATTTCCTTCTCAGTATTGCCATTTCAGGAATTTTCTTTAAATGTATTTACTTGTTTTTATTTGTATTGATGTTTTGCCTGTATGTCTGTGCACCACATGTATGGCTGGTGCCCTCAGGGGCTAGAGAGAGTGTCAGATCCCCTGGAACTAGAGTTACATATGGTTGTAAGCCAATATACTGATACTGGGAATCAAACCTGAGTCCTCTGGAAAAGCAATCAGTTCAGTTCTCTTAACTACTGAGCTATCTCTTCAGCCCTAGGAGCTTCCTTTAACTGATGACTTCTTACATTTCTCAAATTAGTCTCTTTCCTCCATCATTGTTTCTGCTGCAGTTTGTCTTGGGTAGGCTGCCATGTGCAACATATATACTTTAGCATGAAGATACAGCAAATCTCCTTCCACGCAACAGTACCTACGGAAAACCTGAATAGGGTCACAGTATACAACAGAGAGAAAAGTTCCTTAACCAATAGCATGGATAATTAAAGTTAGCAAGGTCATATATGATTTAAATTTGATGCCATCCCTACATAAAAGAAATAAATAACTAGAAAGTAAGGTTTGAAAACAATTCCATTTACAGTGGGCATCAAACACATTATAATTAGCCAGATGGAGTGGCTCACACCTGTAATCCTAGCACCCAGGAGACTGAGATAGTAGGCTACTAACTAGTTCAAGCTCAGCCTGTGAGTTATTTGTGAAAAGCAAAACAAATCTGTATAATTAGAAATACATTTAAGAAATGAAACACAAGAGTTCTTCATGTTTAACCACCAATTGACAGATTGCATGTAATGGAGCCCTGCGTAATGGAGAGATGTTCCGTCTTCAGACCTAATATTATTAAATTGTCAGCTCTACTCAGTTTGAGCTACACAGTCAATAGCATCCCCATCATAAGTCACCCTCCTTTTTTAAGAAAAATCGAGCTGATGGCTGGACATGACTTGCACAGACATGTAATGTTGGCATGAGAGGTGGAGTCAGGGGAATCAGGAGTTCAAGGCCAGCTTCAATTACATAGTGAATTCAGTGCCATTCTGGGCTCCATGAGGCCCCATGTCCAACAACAAGATAAACTATGTACCAACAAAAAAAACATAACGAGGAGTTGAGGAGAGATGGCTTAGCAGTTAGGAATACTTGGTACTCTTCCAGAGAACCTGAGTTCAGTTAACACCCATATGGGGCTAATAGCCATCTGTCACTCCAGTTCTAGGGGATCTGACACCCTCCTCTGGCCTCTACTGGCACTGCATGTACATGATGCACAGACACACAGGTGAAACACCAATACACATTACATCAAAAGAAATAATATATAGCCGGGCAGTGGTGGCGCACGCCTTTAATCCCAGCACTTGGGAGGCAGAGGTGGGTGGATTTCTGAGTTCGAGGCCAGCTTGGTCTACAGAGTGAGTTCCAGGACAGCCAGGGCTAAAAAGAGAAACCCTGTCTCAAAAAACCAAAAAATAAAAAAATTTAAAAAAAGAAATAATATATATAAAAAAAGAAACAATGATTTTAACTGTTGATGTTTAAACATTTATGTTTGATGATTAATGTTTTAATCGCAGCACTTGGGAGGCAGAGGTGGGCGGATTTCTGAGGCCAGCCTGGTCTACAGAGTGAGTTCCAAGACAGTTAGGGCTACACAGAGAAACCCTGTCTCAAAAAAAAAGAAAGAAAGAAAGAAAGAAAGAAAGAAAGAAAGAAAGAAAGAAAGAGAGAAATTGGAGAGCCTGGCATCATAGTGGTGCACACTTGTAATCCCAGAGAGAGAGAGAGAGAGAGAGACAGAGAGACAGAGACAGAGACAGAGACAGAGACAGAGACAGACAGAGACAGAGAGACAGAGACAGAGAGAGAAAGAAAGAAAATTGAGAACAAGAGGCTCATGTTATTAATTTAAGGCTTTCTATAAATAGCTTGATGCTCTAACTTAACCACCATGTCCTGTCCTAGTTCTGTTACTGTGTGACAAACTATGCTAAACAATGCTGAAAACCTGTATCTCCAGCGACATTTATTTTGCTTCTGGGCCTGAGGAGGCTAGGCTCATCTGCCAAGAGTGTGCCATCCACACTCTGGGCCTCTTATGAGAGACAGCAGACAGCAGGTGGCTGGGACAGAGTCTGTTTAGTCTTCACTCCCTCACCCAGTGCAAGAAGTTACTTGTCCAGGTGGTCTGTCCAAATGAAGGCTGAGGTAACACATACTTGCTGCAGGGCACCTGAAGATTCCTACAGTGAACCAGGTGGGTTCCATGGGACCTTGATAATCTAAACTTGGGGGGTCCTCAGAGTCATTTTGTCCACATTCTGTCATAAGTCAGTCTCCAAGGCCGGGCCACGTTCCAAGGGAAATAATTAGATTGTACCTTTGCTAAAGAAATGGGAAAACAGCTGGGCGGTGGTGGCGCATGCCTTTAATCCCAGCACTTGCGAGGCAGAGGTGGGCGGATTTCTGAGTTCCAGGCCAGCCTGGTCTACAGAGTGAGTTCCAGGACAACCAGGGCTATACAGAGAAACCCTGTCTCAAAAAACCAAAAGAAAAAAGAAAAAAAAAGAAATGGAAAAACAGAGATTATGGATGTGTTTTAAGACTATTACCAAGGCTCAGTGATTAAGAGCACTTGTTTTAATGAAATAAATAACCAAATCTTTTAAAAAGGGGGGGGCTGGACAGCCAGGGCTACATGGAGAAACCCTGTCTCGAAAAAAAAAAAAAAAAAGGGGAGGGAGGGGGCTGGAGAGATGACTCAGAAGTTAAGGGCACTGACTGCTCTTCTAGAGGTCCTGAGTTCAATTCCCAACAACCACATGGTGGCTCACAACCATCTGTAATGGAATCCGATGCACTCTTCTAGTGTGTGTCTGAAGACAGCTGCAGTGTACTCATAAATAAAAAAATAAATAAATCTTTAAAGAGCACTTTTTTTCCCCGGAGGACCTGGGTTCAATTCCTAGCACCCACACGGTGTTTCACAACCATCCATAACTCCAGTTCCAGGAGATCCAACACCCTCCTCTGACTTAAGCAGGTACCAGGCCATATACATGCAAAGCAAAACACCTAAATATATAAAACAATTACCCAAAACAAAGAAGGGGAAAGTCTACAATGCAGTTTACTCTTGGCCTAGGAAGAAGTAAAAACTCTTTTAGAAAGGGTAGAAATACTTCTGATAAGACACCAGCGGAGAGAGGTGGCCTAGAAGATGGAGTTGGACGTATGGTTGGGGCTCAGAGGTAGGACATTTGTTTTCCGTGTTTGATGCCCTAGGTTCAACCCAGTACTGCTGAAAAGGATGTCAGTTGTGTGGGAAAGCCAAGGTTACTCAAGGTCCCCAAATCTCATGTGCCCATACATCTTCACTTTCAGATCTCGACAACCACTGTCCCCACTGACTAGCATACCTTTCCTCTTTCTTCTGGCTTTACCACTCATTTCCTTAGTGCTGGCTTAGGCACTGGCTCCTCCAGGAAAGCCTCCTCTATCCAAGTCTGGATCCAGTGTCTGCTGTCTATCCAGGTCTTTATTCCTCTCCTTCCTCCTGGAGTCTACAGTGCATGAAGGCACAAGGCCTTCCTTTGAACCCATAGGACCCTAGCATGTGATAAATGGCCTAAGTGAGGGGGTGGAGTATTCCAAAGCCACCACCATGCAGGACTCAGACATAAGGGGCTGCAAGCTCTCTGGTTTTGTCCCAAGATCTCCTGTGTCACCTCCCTGCACAAACCAACTGGAGCTGGGCAGAGCAGGGCTGAGCAGGGCTGAGGTGTGCTAAGCCACTTAGTGTGAACAGCCAGCTCTGCGGTCTGCTCAGCTGTGGCCTCCCCTCAAGTCTCCCCAAATCAGCCAGCTTCTCTTCCCAGTTCCTCTCTGGGAGTAGATCGACCTGATTCTAGCTAAAACCTTAGATGCGATAATAGGAGGGAAAAAAAAATGAATAAGGGTTAAGAGTTGGACAATTGGTGGCAAGGAGATGAACATAGATTAATGATGTGAACCTTGCTCTGGTCTCCTCAGCCTGGGCTGGAGAAGGTTCATGGTTGATACCCATTAAAGGGCTTAATGAAACAATTATAATTCACGCCCCAGAACATCAAAGAATCAATACTGAGGAACTTTGAGCCACTCTGGGGGTGGCACCCCACTGGCTTCACAGTTCAGCTCAGCAGGCAGAGCGACGAGAAGGAAATGCAGTTGACATGTGAAAGTTGCATTAAAAGAGGGCAATAATAGATTAAAAGCTCCTGGGATCCTGGTGACTGGACGTCAATATCCTTTATTCCCTGCCTTGCCCCAATTCTACCCCCTCCGTGCACTATTAGTCCAAATCGATAGGCTGTCAATTGACATCACCAGCCACAGCATTAATGCGAGCTCACAAAGGAAGCCCAGCCTTATATTATCACTTTTCTCTATTCCAAATTACCATGTAATGCAGGCCGCGGGCAGCCTGTGACATGTTAACACTATACACGATTTGTTGGGATTGGACTAAACATTTCATGGCTATAGATTTCATCAGAGACTTGATGACAGAAATAAACTGCCATCCACGGGGAAATCACTGGAAATAATAGAATTAGGCATTGTTTGGGAATCCGGAGGGACAACGGAGGGATGATGAAGTAGGAAGGAAAAAGAGCCCTACAGCTGGTAGCCTGCTGTGGGGGCAGCTCCAGAGAAAGACTGCAGTTAAAAGATCTTACACTCCATCTCACTGAAGAACAGGTGTTTGGATTTTGTCCTAGGGTTCCTTTTCTGGTTTTGCACAAGAATTGGGAAGATTCTTTCTCTGTGACAACCTGGAATGTTGATGTGATGGCTGTGTGTTGAACTGTCACTGAATTCTAATCCCAGAACTGTAGCCCGCGCAGTACCTCAGAATGACTTTCAAAATTGGCAAGTAGTGTTCTTACAGAGCTGACTGGGACACTACATGTTTAAGGTTGTGGTTCTAAAAGGCTAAATTTACACACAGACAGGCACAGCAGGGCAGCCAGGTGACTGGAGAGGCAGAAGATTCCCTCCCTGGCAAGCATGGCTCTTGTCCAAATGTTGATTTCGGACTTTCAGAAGTCTGGAGACAGTAAGTCTGTTGTTTTAAAGTACCTGTGTGTGTTGGCGCTTTTTATGGGACCCTTAGGAAATAGTGTGTACTCATAGCTAATTACAGCCCATTTACTGAGCCCTTTCCCAAGTCAGCCGCAGGGCTAAATGGTTTGCACACTGGCTCACTTCATTCTCCTGACGATCCTAAGGTCGAGTATTGTAACCTCCACTTCTCAGGTAGTTCCTGAAAAGTAATCTGTTCAGCATTGCCCAACATTAGAGGGCACAGCAGGTCTCTGGACAGAGACCCAAGAAATAGCAAAGCAACAAAAACTTCCCAAGGTCCTTCCAATTGGCTTCTTGCTTGCAGCTGGCCTTCTTTCAAGTCTCAAGTCTCTAGTATTTCCTGAGAGTGGAAACTATTTGGTTTGAATTGAGCCTTAAAGCATCAAAACATCAAACAGCCTCACCCTTGCATTCCTCCTGCCTCTACCTCTTAAATGCTAGATTACTGGCAGGAGGCATATCCACTACCCTTACATACTTATGCTTACATACTCACTTCTATTCCTTCTCCATCTTCCCAACTATTTTTATTTTATTTATTTATTTATTTATTTTTGGTTTTTCGAGACAGGGTTTCTTTGTGTATCCCTGACTGTCCTGGAACTCACTCTGTAGACCAGGCTGGTCTCGAATTTAGAAATCCACCTGCCTCTGCCTCCCAAGTGCTAGGATTAAAGGTGCACACCACCACCGCCTGGCTTTCCCAACTACCCTGAACAGTTCTCTTCCATTTGTTCTTCCCTGCCTACAGAGACTTGGTGAGAAACGTTAAGAGTCACAAAAGACCATGTTTTGTATGCTTCCTTGTCTCCACAATGTTCAGAATGGATAGCTAAGGGAGTGTGAGGCCAAAAAACACAGCAATGCTATAGGGTTTTGTTGACTAGATTGCTTTGCATCTTTCTTTGAATATATACAAACTATCTACCGCTCCCCCCAACCCCAGTGCAAAGCAGATAGTATATGAATTGATATGGCTTTCATCTTGAGAGTCAGTTGCTAGAGCCAAGGCTGACCTTGAACTCACTGTACAATTACAGACAACCCTGAACTTCTGATCCTTTCCTTTTCCCCTCCCACGTGCTACCATATAGTCACATATCTCACTAAGCTTTGTGTGGTGCGGAGACTGAATCCTGCTGGTCAAGCATTACCACCTGAGCTGAGCCAGTGCCCAGCAGTTTTGCCAAATATCAGTTCATGAGTATAGGTTGAGGTTGTTACATAAGACTGGAACTACTTGACTTATACTCTTCTCTCCTCACTTTTAAGCACTAAACTCTACTTAAGCCAAACCCTCCAGGCACTTGCTCATCCTGCGATGCCATACTCAGACATGAATGCAGATGTTTGGCTTTGGGCCAGTTTATCACTAGCTACTACCCTTTGCCATGCTGCTAATAAGCAAAAGGTACCTGCTCCCATTTGACAAAAAAAAATGTTCCAGTGGAACACGGTGGTTCATGATGTTAATCCCAACACTCAGGAGGCAGAGTTGCTCTGAGTTTGAGGGCCATGCAGAGAAATTCCACCTTGAAAAACCAAAAAAAGGAAAAAACATTTCAATAGCTTTCAGAAGCACCCTGACAGTTGCTTTTATAATTAGCTACTGCCCTCTGCTGGACAAAGATGGACAAGGAACATTTGTAAAACTGGTCAGGTCCTACATATTCCACCAGTAAACCTAGAGCCTTGAACTCAAGTATTACATTGAAATACTATACTGTTGAGAACTTGATTGCTGTGGCTCATAGCAAAACTATTTCTCCTAGGTGTGTTTAAAAGTCTGTTAGGAACGGGTCAGTGACCTCAGTACTTTCCAGGCAAACCTGGAACCAGCTTGAATAGCGAGGAATTAGTTAACAGTATGCTAATCTAGAATGTTACTTTCCATGTAAAATGGATTTAGGGATCAAAACTAAATGTAGTCCCTATGCCTAACATCCTCTAGTTTTGCCTATAACTTTATTTTCTCTAATCCAAGGCTTTTTCCATTAACTTAGTTTTCACTTTTTAATGTCTCAGCAGTATCAGTTCCTCACCTATTTTGTGCAATCGGGTTTTGCTAAGTAGCCCAGGCTTAGCAAGTGTAGGGACAGGAAGACAGCTGTGTACAAGTGTTCTGCCTGCCCTCGGTCCCCAGAATCCATAGGGAAGATCTTTTCTGCTCTCCAGTTGTGTGTGCCCATTTACCAACACTTAAAAGGAAAAACTCTGAAATGCATACCTAGAGGAACAGCAACCACCAAATGTCCTTGTAGTTGGTTGTCTGTACCTCATTTACAGTATGTAGTTGTATTTTCCCATCTTTCACTAGTGTAATGACAGTATATGCCTTTAATCCCAGCATCAGGGCGCCAGGAGAGCAGCCTCCTACCAAGGTAAAACCTCACAGCCCAAAAAACTTACAGAAATAGCAAGTGCCCTAGTCTTCAGATAGACCTCAGTGGTGTATTTCCAGTACTTTAGTTTACCAAGGGATGAAAAAAAGCTTTATGTAACCAATCTACTTCCCTAAACAAGTATTAACTTCAAGCTACTAGGCTTTGCTGCATGCAGACCTTTGGTGCAAGGCTGGCCACTAGGTGGCAGCTCAAATCTGTTACATAAATGGGCTTCTTGGAAGTTCCCCCCCTAAAGATTATAATTTACTATTTATGGGGGTCAGATTACCACCTTGAACTTTGACCACAAGCCTCATAGCTAAGAACTAGCACCCCCTCTTTTGTTTCTTTAGCCTGTCCAGGTTTAAACTTGCCCCACAGAAAACTTGCTTTGTCATTCAATCCCATGAGTAGTGCTTCTTGGGGCGTTGGCTATCTCCCATCTCTTGGGAAGCATACCTCAGTCCTAGGCCAGCTAGGTAGTCCAGTCTCAACCCATATTTAACTCACTCAGGACAACTGTATGGTGCCAATTTAAATAGTTTTATTATTCCATGTTACTTGTTTTGGGTCCCTGTGGAACAATGCTACACCCTCTCTACTGACTTAATCCACCTCTTCAATGGTGGGGCCTGAAGAAGCACCACCAGATGGAGGAGCTCCTCCACCAGGGAAGCCACCAGGCATTCCTCCAGGCATGCCACCAGCACTCTGGTACAGCTTGGTAATGATAGGATTGCAGACTTTCTCCAGTTCTTTCTGCTGATGCTCGAATTCTTCCTTCTCTGCAGTCTGAGGAAAAAAAAAAAAATCAAACTTATTAAACGATTTAATTACTTCCTGGGGGTAGAGGGGCTGACAACTAAACCAACACATTATCAAGAACCCTTAGCTAATTGAGTCACTCAGACATCCAAGGAAGGTAACTGCCAACACTGTCCATTCTGGTGGAAACCGCGAATGTTTGGACCATTCATCACAGTGACCCCCTCCTCAGCCCTCTTCTGAACACCTCTACTTCCCTCTCAGTGGCAAAGGAACACATACCTGGTTCTTATCGAGCCAACTGATGATTTCATTGCACTTGTCAAGAATCTTCTGTTTGTCCTCATCGTTGATCTTGCCTTGAAGTTTCTCATCTTCCACAGTTGCTTTCATGTTGAAGGCATAGGACTCCAGTGAATTCTTGGAGGAAACCTTATCTCTCTGCTTCTCATCCTCAGCCTTATACTTCTCAGCTTCTTGGACCATGCGCTCAATATCCTCCTTACTCAGGCGGCCTGATAAGTTATAAAATTGTGAGTATGTCTTTTTAAAGGTGAGAACCAAACACTGTTCTATTCAGAACTTCTATACTTACCCTTGTCATTAGTGATGGTGATCTTGTTCTCCTTTCCTGTGCTCTTATCAACAGCAGAAACATTGAGGATGCCATTGGCATCAATGTCAAAAGTAACCTCAATCTGAGGAACCCCACGAGGTGCTGGAGGTATGCCTGTAAGCTCAAACTTCCCAAGCAGGTTGTTGTCCTTGGTCATGGCCCTTTCACCTTCATACACCTTGGAAGAGAACAGAAAAAATATTAAGTCATCCAATTTAGGTAATATTACTGTGGCTTAAGCTCAAATTTGGGGTTATCAGTCGCTCAGACATCCAAGGAAGGAACTAGCCAACACAGTATTTCTGGTGGAAACTACGAATGGTTTTGGAATCCATCATCACAGCGAAAAACTTCCCCGGATTTGACACAAACTACACAAAATCCTAGGAACACACCTGAATGAGTACACCTGGCTGGTTGTCAGAATAGGTGGTGAAGGTCTGTGTCTGCTTGGTGGGAATGGTGGTATTGCGCTTGATGAGGACAGTCATGACTCCACCAGCAGTTTCAATACCAAGTGAAAGAGGAGTGACATCCAAGAGCAGCAAATCCTGAACGTTCTCAGACTTGTCTCCAGATAGAATGGCTGCCTGGACAGCTGCAAAGGTAAAAAAGTGTTATAAACAACTCATTGTAACTTCAATCACCTTAACCTAACATATTTCATTCGCTCAGACATCCAAGGAAGGAACTAGCCAACACAATATTTCTGGTGGAAACTACGAATGGTTTTGGAATCCATCATCACAGCGAATCTTATAGGACTTGTTGAGACTATAAAGATTATAAGGCCATATTTACCTGCACCATAGGCAACAGCTTCATCAGGGTTGATGCTCTTATTCAGTTCTTTTCCATTGAAGAAGTCTTGCAGAAGTTTCTGAATCTTGGGGATTCTGGTAGAACCACCCACCAAGACAATATCATGGATCTGTGACTTGTCTAGTTTGGCATCTCGAAGGGCCTTCTCTACAGGGTCCAGTGTGCCACGGAACAGGTCAGCATTCAATTCCTCAAATCGAGCCCGGGTAATGGAGGTATAGAAGTCAATTCCCTCATAGAGAGAATCAATCTCAATACTGGCCTGGGTGCTGGAGGAGAGGGTGCGCTTGGCCCGCTCACAGGCAGTGCGGAGACGTCGGACAGCTCTCTTGTTCTCGCTGATGTCCTTCTTGTGCTTTCGTTTAAACTCAGCAATGAAATGGTTGACCATTCGGTTGTCAAAATCTTCTCCACCCAAGTGGGTGTCTCCAGCTGTTGATTTGACTTCAAAAATTCCATCCTCAATAGTGAGGATTGACACATCAAAAGTGCCACCTCCCAAGTCAAAAATCAGCACATTCCTTTCAGCTCCAACCTGTCAATAAAAAATACTTAGCTCTGGTGTATTTTTGGCAAATAAACCCGAACCAAAAATTGTACTTGAAATGCCTACCTTCTTATCTAAGCCATAAGCAATAGCAGCAGCAGTTGGTTCATTGATAATTCGAAGCACATTGAGGCCAGCAATAGTTCCAGCATCTTTTGTTGCCTGCCGCTGAGAGTCATTGAAGTATGCTGGCACTGTGACCACAGCATTGGTAACAGTCTAGAAAACACAATTACACAATCGTGGTTGGCAAATCCTAGCACTCATCAGGATGTTTGAAAATTAAAGGGAGAAACCCATCTCCTAAATGGCACTTGTTCAAAAAACCCACCTTTCCGAGGTATGCTTCTGCAATTTCCTTCATCTTTGTCAGAACCATTGAGGACACTTCCTCTGGGTAGAAACTTTTTGTCTCCCCTTTGTATTCCACTTGGACCTTGGGCCTGCCTGCGTCATTCACCACCATGAAGGGCCAGTGCTTCATATCAGACTGGACAACAGCATCATCAAACCTACGTCCGATCAGACGTTTGGCATCTGTAAAATAGTAAATACACCTCATTAGACTCCTTTAGTGACTATCACTGCAAAGAAAAAACTCCGCAAAGATGACCATTTGGTCTAGGTGGATACAAGCTCTAGTGCAGGAAGCCAAGACCCATATTTAATACTGTGGCCCTGTACTGTCAAATTTAAAGTTGCGACAATCTCTCAGGCTGCAGTAGTGTTCCTACATTCCAAATTCCCTGCCACCCAGCCCTGCTAATCTCATCTATAGCACAAAAATACTGGTCACTTACCAAATACTGTGTTGGTGGGGTTCATTGCAACCTGATTCTTGGCCGCATCCCCAATTAATCGTTCTGTGTCCGTGAAAGCAACATAGCTCGGCGTGGTTCGGTTACCCTGGTCATTGGCAATTATTTCCACCTTTCCATGCTGGAAGACACCCACACAGGAGTAGGTGGTGCCAAGATCAATGCCAACTGCAGGTCCCTTAGACATGGTTGCTGGAAGAAAAAAAAAACCAAGGCTAAACAGTCTTTTCCAGACTGCAGTGGGTCTGGCTTCGGTGGCCCAGATCTACCACCTGCAGCCACGCAGAAGGCTCATCATGGCAGGACTGCTGCAGCTTGGTGACTGTGCCAGGATTGGCACAACCCGCCCAAGGCTGGAGAAACCATCTGTCCTAAAGGTCTGCGACAATGGCAGAGCACGTGGCCACCTCCGAGCGCCCCCCCAAGGACCGCGCACTGCGGGAGCCAAGATCGCCTTTTCCAACTCCGGGGCCCTTGCCCTGTGGACGCCGGGTAGAAACCCTTTCCCTTCAGAGCCACAGACAAAAGAAAAGAGGCCCGGGCGCCTGCGGCTCCCCTCCCCCGCCACGCGGAGCCTCAAGGCCATGGCGGCGCCGCCCTGACTCAGCCCATCCTCCCCTTCAGCTGCAGCCTGTCTCGGACAGCAGCCGCCTCGGCCGCACCCGCTGCCTGTAAACCCACCGACTCCTGCAGCACACCGGCCGCCCACAGACACCCGAGTCCTATGCCTCACCTTGCGTGTAGGCCCGGCTGTGCTGACGACGAGACCGCACAAGTGCCCGGCAGCTGCCTCCGCGTTCAATGAGACCGGTTTCCGCCCGCTTCACTGTCTCTTATACCCTGCCTTAGAACCTTCCAGAAGGGTTCCGCCCCATCCCGCTGCCGATCATAGCTCCTTAGCCAATAGACGGCCAGGACCTTCGGACTGCACCAGTGAAGAACCAGAACCCTCTCCTAGGACCCGCCTCCACCCCGCCCCACCTGGCGATGACGCACGACCGCAGCGTTCTGGAACTTTCACGCTCGCCCCCGCTCTCGGAACGGCCCGGGGGGAAAGGGGAAGGCGGGGCTCCCAGAGCCCGCGCGCGGGAGTCCTCTGTCACTCAGAGCTGCTGGGGGATGGGAGAGGGTCGGCAGCGAGTACGCCTGCGCGACCCGTCCGAGCAGGCGGGAGGGGCGGAAGGATGCCCACGGAGGAGGGCGGGTACATTCGCCACGGACCAATGAGAGCAGGGTTCGGCGCGATCCGTGCCTCTCGGGACCCTGGGCAGCCTGAAAGAAGAGCCTGAGGGAGGGGGGAGTCCGGGAAGAGAAGACGGAAGTGGGGCGAGGACAAAATGGCTGCGAAGGTTGTTGCGCCCCTCCCCCACCCGACCCTGGGCCCTTCTCCCTAAGTCCGGCGCTTTCCCGGCCTCAGGCTTGATCCACCCACGGTTTCCGAGCCTGAGACTCAGGACCACTGTTAGGCTTGTTTCGTGGAGCCTCGTTTGTGGAAGGCTAGGCCGCTGCGCGATCTCCTTTGCTGTCCCCCTCCCCCCGCAAAAATGGAACACGTCGATTTCCCCCAGTGCAGAGGCTCGATATGTCTGACTTGTCGCTTGTCGCCAGGATCCTCGTTTGTGATCCTTTGTGAAAGAATTGGCCCAGGCGTTTGTGATCCTCTGTGAAAGAAATGGCCCAGTCCTCTTTGCTGACCCCTGAGCTGAGCGCCCCTCCCCACCTCGGGACTAGGACAGCGTGGCTAGGACAGCGTGGCCTCTGTCGCCTCGCTGCCCCACCAGATTCATCAGTTTATAAAATAAATGTACGAAAAGATAATGTGTTTTTTTTTCCCCTTTGTGGGTGAGCTGGGCATTGGAAATCCAGGTTTCCGGCGGCCCCGTGTCCTTGATAGAGTGATCTCGACCTTTTATTTTCAGTAGCATGAGGTAATGTCTCTCCTAACTTGACTTTTACCAAAAATTAAACGCCCGACCGCGCAGAGTCCTTGAAAACGTGACTGAGCCAGTGGCCGGAGCTTGGACTATGAAACCGCAGTGCTTGGAGGCTGGGCGTTCCGGGCCTTGTCACACCAGTCTCTCTAGCACTTTTCCACGTGTCCTTTCAAATAGGCAGGGAGTGCAGCTATTTATTAGTTAGATAGGTTGATTTTTAAAAGAATACTGGAACAACTTTTAGTTGCAGCGTTTAAATGGAAAGGTCTCCAGACCATGTGAGGAAAGCTAGCAGAAGACCAGGGACTCTTTGTCCTTGTCAAAAGCTAGTAATCACTGAGACAAAGTCATAAATTTTTTTCCTGGTATTTGTAGCTTGGGAGGAATGTTGGCTTGGAGTTCATGGAAGGATGTACTCGATCGACTCTGTTACACTTCAAGAAGTTCGTTTTAATACAATGCTTTTCATGCGAACGTAAAGCGTATATTACATGTAAAGTGCTTTTTACAGCATTTGGTTATGAAAACAATTTTCTAAGGTCCGTATTAGCCCCATATTAGAAACCTGAGGAAAAGTGAGGCACAGAGACATTACTTGTAGGAATAGACACAACTGGTTTTTCTTGGAATCTCTCCCTCCACTTTTTTTTTAAGCTAAGGTTTGACTGGGTGTGGCAGTTCAAGCTTTTATTTAGCACTCCGGAGAAGGAACAGGAACGGAAGTTGGGATATATGAGACTGTCAATCTGTAAATAAAATTTTAAAAATGTAGAGCCTGAGTCTGTTTCACGAGAGTACTTTCTGGGAGGTGGGTGGGGTGGTGTGGGCCTGTGACCCTTGTTACTCCAGAGTCTAAAACAGGAAGAAAGCTCAAGGCCTTCCTGCCCTGCCCTAAGCAAAGGCTTGCCTGAGCAACTCAGTGAAACCCCATCTCAAAAGTCAGGCAGGATGGGAAGATAGGAAATGCTGAGGATCGGGGAGGGGGGAAGCAGCCCCTCCCCTGGCAATTCAACTGAAGCCTCTTACCAGTGGAAAAACAGGAATTCCAGCACGTTAACAACTCCTTAGTGCCTTTTTTTTTTTCTTTTTCGGTTTTTTCGAGACAGGGTTTCTCTGTGTAGCCCTGGCTGTCCTGGAACTCACTCTGTAGACCAGGCTGGCCTCCCAAGTGCCGGGATTAAAGGTGTGTGCCACCACTGCCCGGCTCCTTTAGTGCCTTTCTACCTTCCCAGTCATGCATGAATCTTCCAGGAATCTCACCAGAAACGCCATTCACAGGGGAAAAATTTTACTAACTCTGGTGCAGTCTTAGTGGCTCCAGGCTTCACTTTATCAGATGACCATTCCAGCCCAGGCGTCTCAGGAGCCAACGTATAATCTCACTTATCAAGAGACAGGAAGCGGGGAGGGGAAGAAGCTTCAGGACCTTCAGGACAGGGGGTTATAGATTAGTGCAGCTTCAGCCTTGATCAAAAAAGGCTTCCCTCAGCAGAGAATAGTGGTTAATGCTGAGTACAATCGACTGTTGGGTGCTCAACCTTAAAGGGATGTCCTATCACCTCCCAGACTCAGGAAACATGAGGGAAGAGAGGGTTGAAAGAAGGAAGAGTCAGACCATAGGCAGAGGATTATGAAGTTCTGGGCAAGACATGGTAGTGGCACTCCGGAAGTCAGTGGCTGCCATTGCTGCATGGGACCTGCACAAGACTGACCCTCTAAATAGTCACAGATGGGGGAGGGGCTCAAGGGACTCTACCCCACCCAGGGAGCAAATGGTCTGATGGTGTGTGGTGGAGAGGAAATCTGTCTTCAGTGGGTAACCTCTGGCGTGAGTAAACTTTGCTCCAGCTGCTAAGTCCACACTTGGGCCCACAAAGGCAGCCTTCATTAAGTCCTGTGGGTCACAAAGTAAAAGCAGAGGTCCTGAAAGTGGAGTGGGGATTTTTTTTTGTTGTTGTTTTGTTTTGTTTTGTTTTTCGAGACAGGGTTTCTCTGGGTAGCCCTGGCTGTCCTGGAACTCACTCTGTAGACCAGGCTGACCTCAAACTCAGAAATCCACCTGCCTCTGCCTCCCAAGTGCTGGGATTAAAGGCATGCGCCACCACTGGCCAGCAAAATAGAGATTTTTTTAAAGAAGATTTATTTTTATTAGTATATTTATGTGTAAGGGTGTCAGATTGCCTGAGACTTGTTTTGTTTTGTTTTTTTTTTTTTTGTTTTTCGAGACAGGGTTTACTCTGTGTAGCCCTGGCTGTCCTGGAACTCACTCTGTAGACCAGGCTGGCCTCGAACTCAGAAATCCACCTGCCTCTGCCTCCCAAGTGCTAGGATTAAAGGCGTGTGCCACCACCGCCCGGCCTTTTTTTTTTGTTTTGTTTTGTTTTGTTTTGTTGAGACTTGTTATAAGTGGAAGGGAGGTATACATTTCTAGGACTTCTAGCCAGATTAATGACTGCTAAGTTCCAGTCCCAGGGGCAATAAGGTAGAACTCTGGTCTAGTGTGATCTCCAGACACACACCCCTGCACATACACACCACACATACACACATGCACAGAAATAGTTTTTAGACAGAAGAATTAACCTCTGCCACTGTCACTCAAAATGTGCTCTAGGATTTGAGTTGTTTTTACTATCTATCAAAAGCACAAAAAAAAACCCAGCAAGTTAGCCGGGTGGTAGTGGTGGTAGTGGTGGCACACGCCTTTAATCCCAGCACTTGGGAGGCAGAGGCAGGCGGATTTCTGAGTTCGAGGCCAGCTTGGTCTACAGAGTGAGTTCCAGGACTCACTCTGAGGCTACCCAGAGAAACCCTGTCGAAAAAACCAAAAAAATAAAATAAAAATAAAATTATTGATCAAATGAAAGTAGAAAATATAATGAAAGTTGTTCCTTTGCTTCTAGCTGCACAGAATTTCAAACAGAAAATTTACTTATTCACAATCTGAAATAAACCAAACTTAGTGATGTAGACCTATAACCCAAGCACTCAGGAGGTAGAGACAGAAAAAAAAAGCGCTAGTTCTAGGCTCTCTTGGGCTATGCAATGAGACTGTCTGAAAAACAGAAAGTAAACGGTGCTTGTACACACCTGTAAATCCCAGCACTTGGGAAGCAGAAGCCTGCAGACCACTTCAAGTCTGAAGCCAGCCAAGTCCACACGGAGAGACCAACCCTCTGTCCCAGTTTGCTTTCTATTGCTCTGACAAACATTATGACCAAAAGCAGCATGAGAAAGAAAGGGCTAAATTTCTCATATAGCTTATCAAAAAGGAAGTCAAGGCAGGAACCTGGAGATAGGAGTGAAGCAGACGCTAGGGGATGCTGTTCACTGACTTGCTCTCCATGCCTCACTCCATTTGTTTTTTGGAGGACTCAGGACCACCTGCCCAAGGGTAGTACTACCCACAGTGGGCTGGGGCCTTCCATATCAATTATTAATCAATAAAATGTCTTACAAACTTAGCTACAGACTGTTCTGATGGAGGTTAATTTCTCAACTGACATTCCCGCTTCTCAGATGATTGTAGCTTGTGTTAAGTTGATAGCAAAAAACGAACACCTTCTCCCCCGGAAAAAACTAACCAACATACTTTCTCTAAAAAAATAAAAAACATCGCAACTTGGGTGCTTGGGACTTGTAATGGAGACGTTTGGAGCATGAGGTTCTGACTCAAAACTGAATAATAATTTACACTGTCGTGTGCCCGTCCTGTAGCATACAACACTGCTAAACTCTATTTTAGTGTGTGGTATACATGACTGGTTTAATTTTCATGACAAGATCAGGTATAGGATCACGTGTCTGCACTCAGAATGCCGGGGCAAGCCGGGCAGTGGTGGTGCACACCTTTAATCCCAGCACTTGGGAGGCAGAGGCAGGCGGATTTATGAGTTTGAGGCCAATCTGGTCTACAGAATGAGTTCCAGGACAGCCAGAGCTATACAGAGAAACCTTGTCTCAAAAAAACAAAAAACAAGCCGGGCGGTGGTGGCGCACGCCTTTAATC
>NW_022196906.1:34704068-34718806 GCF_008632895.1 Mastomys coucha | reverse complement strand
AAAAAAAAAAAAAAAAAAACAAAAAACAAAAAAAAAGAAAAAAAATGCAGGGGCAAGAAAGAGGATCTGAGTTGAGCTATAACTCAAACAACAACGGATTTACCTCAAATCTTTCTTCTTCTTCTTCTTCTTCTTCTTCTTCTTCTTCTTTTTTGGTTTTTCGAGACAGGGTTTTTATAAAAAAAATTTTTTTTCGAGACAGAGTTTCTCTGTATAGTCCTGGCTGTCCTGGAACTCACTCTGTAGACCAGGCTGGCTTAAACTCAGAAATCCACCTGCTTCTGCCTCCCAAGTGCAGGGACTAAAGGCCTGCGCCACCACTGCCCAGCACCTTACATCTTAAGAAGTAGGAATTGGCATTCTCATTCTGTAGATGAGGAAAGGCTAAATGATTAAACTGGCAAACCACAAGGTCATCATCGTGTCAGGGTTTCTGGCTGTTTGTTTTTGTTTTTCTTTCATCTAAAATGTGTTTACTGGGATGGCTTCCCTCTTGTCAGCTTTTAGCTCTGCTTCCTCCAGAGGGAACTAACTTCCTTCTATAAGCCTTATCTTTCCACTGAAGCCTGCTGAGGCCAGCAGGGCAGCCGACACATAAAACTGTCTGTGTCTGTGCCTGGCTGAACACCATGGGCTTTCTGTGGCATCCCTGGGAGCTCACTTCCTCGAAGCAGGAGAGGGCTCTGCACCAGTCATGTCATCTTGTATTTTCCTCTTCTCTTCTGGAAAGGAGTGAAGGAAGTCCTGGAATAAGGGGTTTAAACTCAGGTTGGATGGAGTATCTGTCTTTAAAAAAAAAAAAGATTTATTAATTTATTATATATAAGTACACAGGAGCAGTAGGTGCCCTTAACAGCTGAACCAATTCTCCAGCTCTCCCTCCAGCCCCGCTCGCTGTAGCTGTCTTCAGACGCCCCAGAAGAGGGCATTGGATCCCACCACAGATGATTGTGAGCCACCACGTGGTTACTGGGATTTGAAACTCAGGACCTTTGGAAGAGCAGCCAGTGCTCTCAACCGCTGAGGCATCTCTCCAGCCTAGTATCTGTCTTTTAAAAACATTTGTTTTATACCACCTAAAATCCAAAAATTCATAGAAAAGGGAAGTATAGTACATTCAACTGAAGATTGGACCAGTGTGGCTTTCATAGTGTCTCAGAATCCTGAAATCCATCAGACGTTAGCCCTTGGAATGTCTTATCAGTATAGAGCACATACTCTCACTTCGGTGAGCAGTGTCAGGGAGTGGAAAGAGCTTGGACTCTGCAGTTACATCTGAATTTAAATTCCAGACATTCTCTTGTGTGGTAACACAGAGAGAGTTTCAGACCCCCTCTCTCTTTCTGTTCAGCATCTTACCATGATGGCTTGGTACTTAGTATACAGCCCATGATGGTCTCAAACTCATAGCAATTCTCCTGCCTCAGTCTCCTGAGTTCTGTGATTATAAGTATGTTTAACACTCAAAATTTCTGCTTCTCCTCCTATAGAGCAAAGCCTTCAGAGCCGTAGAGGTTAAATAAAATGTGCAGGACTTTTTTCTTTTTTAACTTTGTCTATCATTTGGTTTCCTTTTTGTCCCTTGGGGTTCTTAAGTCTGGAAGTGTCAGAACACTTAGGACATTTAGTTTATGGAACATTTAGTTCATGGAAACTGAATTTGTCATGCCCTTACTATTTAATGCTTGTCTAATAAGGCAAGCAGTACAGAAAGCCAGGGGGCCCCAAATTTATACTGTGCCTAGAATACAAATGGGATTCATAGGCGTATGTATTCTCTGATAACAGTTACTTATATGGATATTTCTTTTAACATTCTGACACAAGGTCTTACCAGACCGCCTAGCCTGGCTTGAGCTCTCTGCAGTTCTGTCTCATCCTGTGAGTCCCTTGGATCATAAGCCTGTACCACCAGGACAAGCACAAGCAGGCTCTACAGGTATTAATCTGTAAAATTGTTCTGCTATGTGATCATAGGTAATTGTTTTATAAGAGCAGTGTGGTGGTACCACCAATTAAAGGAAATTCCAAGGGAACTACTCAGACCACTGTAACTTATTAGCTAGTATGCAAATACTAAGCAAATCAGCCTATGGTAGACAGCCTTTGGGGTTTCTTTTTTCCTTTCTAAGGGGTTTAAGTTTAGAATTTATGTATTTTTTTATGTGTGTGAGTGTTTTACATTCATGTATTTATGTGTATCATGTGTATCCCTGGTGCTGTGGAGGTCAGAAGAGTTCAGATCCCCCGGAACTGGAATTACTGAGAGTTGTGAGCCACAGCGTGAGTCCTGAGAACCTGTGTCCTCTGAAAGAGAAACAAATGCTGAGCTGAGCCACCCCTCCAGCCTGCTATGTATTTACTTTTGAGATAGCCTCACTATGTAGCAAGGCGGGCCTCATATTTGTGATCCTTCTGCCTCAGCCTTGAGAGTGTTGGAATTACTGTGCTACTCTATCTAGCTTAAGCTAAGAATTTAGTTAAATGGTTTGTGTGAGAATTGTAGGGTACTGAAAGCTGGGTATCACAGATCCCAAATGATCTGCTTTGTAATTACAGAGCTTGGCAGGTGGAAACAGAGGATACCAGAGCGAGCTGGTATCAACCTTGGGCCTCCCTTAGCACACACATGTGCACAGGCACACACACATGCACACACACACCCAAAAAACCAAGAGCAGCGGCAAGTCAACCATCTTCAGGATAGGCAGTGGATAGTGTCATCAGCGTTTGCCTAGCATTTGTGAGGCCTTGGGTTCAATGTCTAGCACTAAATTAAAACAAAACAAAATCAAAAAGAGAACCGAAGAGATGGCTCAGCAGGTAAAGGCACTTGCTACCAAGCTTGGCTTCTGTCACTAGAAGGAGGTGAGATCCAACACAGGCACCTTGTTCCCTGACCTGTATAGGAATATCCTGGTGCATATGTTCCATAGATATCACTAAATAAATAAATGTTGAAAAAAAGCCATAAAAAAGAATTACTTAGTATGGGAGTTTCTAAGTGTACAATTTACTTTTTAAAGATAGGGTCTCTCCAGCTAGCCTGGAACTATATGTAGTCCAAGATGGTCTAGGCCTCATAGCCACCCACTCGTTCTGCCTCCTTAGTACTGGAATTAAAGATAGGTGCCTTGGTGCCTAGTTTAAGGTATATGCTTCTAGAGCTGGGCGTGGCGGCACATGCCCTTAGCACACTGGCACTCACTCTGGAGGAAAGACACAGGTGTATCTTTGTAAGGCCAGCCTGGTCTACAAAGTAAGTTTGAGGCTATCTAAGGCTACATTGAAATCCTGTTTCAAAATAAAACACCCCCCCCCAAAAAAAAGCCAACAAAGGGAAGCAAAAGAATTCAGTTTTAAAGATTATTCAGCTGGAGACAGTGACTCCTGTGTGCAATCCCCAAGCTTGTGAAGGAGAGGCAAACAAACTGCCTAGAGCCTGAGGCCAACCTAGGATTGAGTGAGATCCTGCTTCAAGGGGAAGGGGAAGAGGAAGGGAGAAGGGAAGCGGGGGTAGAGAAGAAAGAAGATAGTAAGTTATTCAGGATCAAAGAATGGTGAACATACATGGAAATTCCATCAAAAAGAGCCCCTCGAGGAACCAAAGACATGGCTAAAAACTGCAGCATGTGGCCTGACTGCCCAAGACTTGAATGTGTTTAGTGCATTCCCTCAGGAAAACTGAAACCAGAATGATTCAAACCAGTATTAGTAGTTTGTAGCAAAGTGTCAATTACTTTACTTAAACATGTAAGTCGTCCTAACATCATTTACTTTCATTACAAAATAAAAAAAAAAATTAGGGAAAACAAATATTTAGCTACATTGAACATTAAAAGCAGCCTGCTGTGTAACTGGTAAAATTCTGTATGTGGCTCTTATATTTGTGTGTGAAGCAAGGGCACAGTAAACACTTGATGTGTGTTTTCTCATGTGACTTGGATGGCAACTATTTCAGGCAGGTCTTTGTTGTTCCATTGGTTGTTTTGCTGTGATGCAGGGTCTCACTGTGCAGCTTTGTTTGGCCTGGGGAACTCTGTGTAGACCAAGCTGATCTCAGCTCACAGAGACCCACTGCCTCTGCCTCCTTAGTGCTTGGATTAAGGCTGCCACCATGGTCAGCTTATTTTAGGGAGATCTTATCCTGTCTTAAGATGCAGACAGAAAGGCCCCGAGAGACTAATCTGTTCTACCTCAACCTAGTGTCAAAGTCGGATCTACTTTACTCCACAACTTATTCTTTAACTCTTAGCCAAGAGTGCTTACAGTTTACGGATTTTCAAAATATTTAATTTGTTATAAGGAAAGTACATGGCTTGTATGTAGACATCAGGACGGCTTTGTGGAATAGCATCTACGTAGAAACACACCACACGTTTTTAAAAAGAGTGTCTAACTATCTAACCTTGGCTGGCTTGGAACTTACTAGGTAGACCAGGCTAGCTTCTCTCTGTCTTTACAAGAGTTCCAAAGATTAAACTCAGGACAGTGGTGAAATATACCTTTAATCCCAGATCTTGGGAGGGAGAGGCAGATAGATCTCTGAGTTCGAGGCCAGGCTGATTTGCAGAGTGAGTTCCAGGACAGCCAGGACACAGAGACACAGAGACACAGAGAAACCTTGTCTCAAAAAAAACAACACAACACAAAACAAAAACCAAAACAAAATAAATAGGAAACACTTTTGGGCTGTCCTCAAACTCAGAAATCCACCTGCCTCTGCCTCTGCCTCCCAAGTGCTGGGATTAAAGGCATGCGCCACCACCGCCCAGCTATTTTTATTTTTTTATTTTTTAAGATTTATTTATTCATTTTTATGTATATGAGTACACTGTAGCTGTAGATGATTGTGAGCCTTCATGTGGTTGTTGGGAATTGATTTTTAGGACCTCTGCTCGCTCAGGTCAGTCGGCCCCACTCCAGTCAACCCCCCTCACTCCTGTCGGCCCTACTCACTCCGGCTCAAAGATTTATTTATAAATAAGTAAACTTATTTATAAATGTATAAATTTATTTATAAATAAGTACACTGTAGCTGTCTTCAGATGCACCAGAAGAAGGCGTCAGATCTCATTACGGGTGGTTGTGAGCCACCATGTGGATGCTGGAATTTGAATTCAGCAGTCAGTGCTCTTATCCACTGGCTGAACCATCTCAGCAGCCCCTTGATCCAGATCTTGAGGCATACTGGCCTTGAAAAGCTTAGACCATAAGGGTAATGGAAGAAGGAAGGCTCTAGAGAACCCTGACTGATACCATGTATAAGATAAAAACACATTAAAAAAAAAATTGAACTCAGAAGGTGAAGCTTGCAGGGCAAGCATCTTTGTCCAGAGAGCCATCTTGCCTACTCAAGTTTATCCACAATAACTCATTTTTTAGGAAAATTTTGAGACTTACTATATAGCCAAGGATGAATTTAAATCAAAGGTGAGCACCACCACATCTGGCTTCAAATTCCATGTAAGCATTGTGTTTAGACCTGTAGTGTGGAAAAGAGGCGCTTCTCCAGTAATTGTATTGTTGTTGATACTATTATTGGGTTTTGGGGTGGGGGTGGTCTCACCATGAAACCCTGGCTGGTCTAGGACTTCCTATGTAGACCAGGCTGGACTTGAACTCAGAGACCTGCTTTCCACCGTCTCTGAAGTATCGTTATTTTTTTCATCAATTAAAGTCATTGTCACAGCTGGAGAGATGGTTCAGTGGTTAAGAGCACTGACTGCTCTTCTGAAGGTCCTGAGTTCAAATCCCAGCAACCACATGGTGGCTCACAGCCATCCCTAATGAGATCTGACGCCCTCTTCTGGAGTGTCTGAAGACAGCTACAGTGTACTTACATATGATAAATAAGTAAACCTTTAATAAATAAATAAATAAATAAATAAATAAATAAAATCATTGTCAATGTTGCTTAGTGGTTAGACTAATTGTTAAACAAACAAACAAACAAATAAACAAATAGGTTTCTTCCGTCTCTATCTGGCAATGGTGACAAAACAGATATAAATCAAGAGAGCAGGGCAGTGGTGGCACACGCCTTTAATCCCAGCACTTGGGAGGCAGAAGCAGGTGGATTTCTGAGTTTGAGGCCAGCCCTGTCTACAAAGTAAGTTCCAGGACAGCCAGGGCTACACAGAGAAACCCTGTCTCGAAAAAACAAACAAATGAACAAACAAAAAAAACCAAATAAATAAATAAATCAAGAGAGACCTGTAGCATAGTAGTAGAACACTTGCATAGCTCTATTTAGGTCATGGGTTTGCAGTCCTAGACAGTGAGTGGTCAGGCAGGCAGGGGATGGGAGGGAGAAAAATGCCTTAAATAATTATAAACACAGTTCTTGGGTGGGAATTTTGTTTCTTTCTTTCTTTCTTTTCTTTTTTTTCTTTCTTTTTTTGGTTTTTCGAGAAAGGGTTTCTCTGTGTAGCCCTGGCTGTCCTGGAACTCACTCTGTAGACCAGGCTCGCCTCGAACTCAGAAATCTGTCTGTTTCTGCCTCCCAAGTGCTGGGATTAAAGATGTATGCCACCACTGCCCGGCTTTGTTTTTCTTTTTTAGATTTATTTATTTGTTTATTTTTGAGATAGGGTAATGCTATGTAGCTTTGGCTAGCCTGGGGCTTGCTATCTAGACCAGACTGGCCCTGAACTCAGAGATCTGCCTGCCTCAGCCTCTGGAATACAGGGATCAAAGGCATGTACCACCATACCCAGATCTTTTCTTTTCTTTTTTTTCATTTGTAAGGAGATTCTGCCTGCATGTACATTTGTGCATCACATTAACATAGTGTCTGAAGAAGCCAGAAGAGGGGATCAGATCTCCTGAATCTGGAGTTGCAGATGGTTATAAGCCACCTGTGGGTGCCAGGAATCAACCTGGATCCCCTGGAAGGGGAGCCTGTGGTCCTTAGTACTGAACCAGAACTACTTTGTAATCCAGGCTAGCCTCAAACTCTTAGTGGTTGTTTTTCCACCAACTTTCCAAGTGAAGGGATTATAGGCATGAGCCATTAAACCCAGATGTAAACATAATGACTTCTAAATATAAGGTCCCTCAAGTGTGTGAGCTCTATAAACATTTTTTAATAAAATTGATATGCCTTAAATATGATTATTAACTTATTAATGTGTTCAAGATACGCTACATTTAACATTCTCTGAAAATTATAAGCATTATTTCACCTACACCAATGGTTACTTTGTTGTAAAGCAAAAAATAGGCAATTAAAAAACAATAGGAAAGCCGGGCAGTGGTGGCGCACGCCTTTAGCCCCAGTACTTAGAAGGTAGAGGCAGGCAGATTTCTGAGTTCGAGGCCAGCCTGGTCTACACAGTGAGTTCTAGGACAGCCAGGGCTATACAGAGATACCCTGTCTTGAAAAAAAACAAAACAAAAAACAAAAAAAGAAAGGAAAATTTCTCCTAACTTGCAACCCAAAGGATTCTGTAAATACTGTACTCTAGGAGTGATCTTCAGTGTGTAGAGTGAAAAGCTTAGGGATGAGAAATTGAACAGAGGGAAGATGAAACCCATGGTTTTGGGTAAAGCTATAAGGGTTTTAGGGATAAGAAGAGCAGTCAGTCAAGACCTAGCAGTTCTGATGGAACACGATGGTATTTGGCTGGGTGCTTCTTCTTCTTCTCCTTCTCCTCTTCCTTCTTCTTCTTTTCTTCCCCTCCTCCTCCTCCTCTATCATCAACATCATCATCATCATCATTGAGGGCTTGCTCCAAACAGGGTTTCTCTGTGTAGTCCTGACTGTCCTGGAACTCACTCTGTAGACCAGGCTGGCCTCAAACTCAGACATCCATCTGCCTCTGCCTCCCCTGTGCTGGGATTAAAGGTGAGTCTTACTACCACCCAACCTTCTTAATTGTTTGTTTGTTTGTTTTTTTTTACTTGTATGTATATATGTGTATGCATTTGTTTGAGTATATGCACCACATTTATATAGTGCCCATGAGGCCAGAAGAAGGCACTGTATCTCCTGGAACTGGAGCTAACAGATAGCCATGAGATAAAGTGCGTGCCATGGTACTATGAACCAAACCCCAGTTCTCTGAGAGAGCAGCCAGTGCTTTAACTGCTGAGTCATCGCTCCCACACCTAGTTTTATTATTTTTAAAATGCAAACGCAAACATCTTTTTATAGAATTAATGTGAGTATGAAGATAAGACACAATGTATAATGCATTTAGATTTGGAGGGGGAGACAAAGTAAAAAGCTAACTGCAGTGCAATTTGCTTGTAATGTCAACACTCTAGGAGGTAAGGAGGGTCAGGACCCAGGGGAATCCTTAGCTATAAGTACTTGGCCAGCCTGGGCTACATGAGACCCTGTCCCCAAAGAAAAGGTATTTGTCACAGGATGTTTCCGTAAGTGATAACTACCATTATTCTCTCTTTGTGAAACAGGTTTCAATATCCCAGACGGGGTGAACTTGAACGCCTACTTCCTGTTGAGCGCAAAGATTCCAGGTATGTACCGTCTTCAGGCTACCTTTTTCTGTTATGTCATTTATGTGAACTTCTGAAAAGTTACTTGCAGATTTCTGTGACTCTCAGTAGTCACTTCTCTTTTCATATCCCACAGTGTATGATTCTCTGTTGCTATTTAGTCTTGGCACAAAATACTTGCTTCCCAATTATTCAGAGTCCTTAAGGGCAGCTAGCTCTGCAACACTTACACTTACCTTGAGAGGAAAAAAAGGACTTCATATACTGAGGAACTTGTCTGCTGTAGTTAATTTGGCCATGATGATTTGGGTCTGTGGTCTTTCTCCTCACATCTTTGGGGCTAAAAACATCCTGTGGCTGAATTAAATAAAACTTGTGACTGAAACCAATCACTAACCATATATGGCCCAAGTTCTGTTCTTCTGGCAGCAAGGTACACACACATTTCCTGTGCAGGTTGAATAGCCCCGGCTCCTCCTCTGGGGCTGTCGCCCCTTATTTATTATTTCATTGCTGTTACAAATGGAGTTACAACCAATACGTGCTTTTGTGACACGTACCAGCCCGTTCACAAGGCAACATAGCAGGCTGACACACAAACAGCATAGTACCAGAAATGAAGCATGCCAGAAATACCCCAAAGAAAAGGTATCTGTCACAGGATGTTTCCGTAAGTGAAATGTTCAAATACCTTTTGGAACAGCAATTCTGAAATCCTTTGTGTACAAGATGACAACAAAAACATTAATTTTACAAATTTAAGTTTGGCTTATATATTTTATTGAAACGGTTATTCTTTAAACATACACATTCCTCCATCTGCATTTTCTTACAAACATTTATTATTAATTTTTTTTGTTTTTACCCATCAGTTTTTGTTTTTTGTTTTTTTTTTCCTTTTCTATTTGTTTCACATGAAAGACTCAGCTGGCTTGGTTTGCAAAGTCAATGGACTAAGGTTTGGAGCCAGTCATGGCTCTGGCTCTATCTTCAGTCCATTCTCTGTCTTATTTAAATGTGAATGGCTGATTCTGAGGCTCTGTCATTACTACAGACTTCAGTGCCTTATCTCTCAGAATTTCTCAGCTCCTAGTATAATGTTTGGCATATTTTAATATGGTTCTCCGTTGGGAAGAGTTTCAGTGGTACTGGTTTCTACAACACATTTAAAGAATTGGAATTTCCTTTTCAGACAAAGGGGACTGGTCCCTGCTTGCAAAGCATACTCCTATGCTCAAAGGCAGAGCGCAGTGAGAAAATTGCTCCTGACAGCACAGCTGCAGCCTTCATCATAAGCTTGTTTGGCTCAGGGACTCCAGGAATGAGAACGCTCAGAATTATATATCAGAAGAGACATGTTGCTTGGATACCACCCTCCAAGAAGGATAAAGTGTAGTCAGAATAAGGGGCTTAAAAAAAAAAACCAAACAACTTACAGTGAGATAAGAGTTAGTATAAGAAGCATTCAAACATGCCTGTTCTCTAAAATGGACAGGCACCTGTGTTGTTTCCTCAATGTCTCTTATTTCTACCTCTTTAAAAAGGAAGACATAAACTCAGGTTAGGACGGTCACTTTAGCATGCACAAAGCCCACCCAGACGAACCCAGACAACTTAACACAAGCATCATTTCCTAGGCACTTTAGAAGGAAATGTGTGTACATCCCGTGAGGATGCTCTTATGTCAATTAAACGTAGGAATAAGAAGCCAGAGACACGGGGCAGTCGTCAGCACCGACCTTTTCCCTGGCTGCATCTGAGTCCTGCTCCAGAGAACACTTCACCTCTGCAGCCACAGCGGCTTCCTCTTTCCCCTCGCCTTTGCCCCAGTCAACAATAGGAAATGCTCGGCTCCACCCACCACGACCTGCTGACTTTGCTTTGTTCCTCGAAGGGCTCATTCAGGCTTAGCAGCTACGCCTTAAGTGCCCTAATCTTCAGAACCATCTAACAGGCAAGTTACTTGTCCTGGAAAGGCTGCTTTTTTCTTTCTTTCTTTCTTTTAAATTTCTCAGACACCTTTCTTCTCCATGTGTGAGTTGTGTTGATACTTTTGCTGGTAGTGAATCCTTTCTGCTAATTCCTTCCCAAATGCCAACAACAAAAAAGTTAACAGCCATGAGCTGAATCCGCTCCCACCACCCACCACCCCCTTGTTTTGCTCACCACCTGCTCCCTAATGGTAGTTCACTCCTTCCAGCCCACGGCCACATGTTTCTTGGAGTCTACCGCTGAGAAGAAAGACATTGAGGATAGTGTTCAACCTCTCAGCGGGGAGAGGGCCAGGGGGGTTTCAGTGCCTTTTAGGAAATGATCGCTGAAAATTTAAGGCCTAGAATCATCAAAAGTCCCACATTCACATCCTTCTAGAATGAAAGAAATGGGAGAATCGCCAAAGTTTGGGCCAGTACCAAATATCCTTTGACCTACTGAGAGAAAGGTCTACTCTCCCTCTCTATTCCAAGCAGTCTTGAAATTCTGGTTTCACGTGTTCCCAGAAAGAGGAGCTGGAAGTGGTATGCAAGGGGATCTTTCAACATCCCTGAGAGACTTTCTCTAGAGGATTGTCCCTAAGGACATTCATTAAGTGACATGTAGTGAGTATTTGTTTCTTCTAGAAACATCCAGCACAGAAGTCTTTAGGGGAGTCAGTCAAATTAGAGTAATGAGCCACAACTGCCCCCGGGATAATAGTTTTGATGTCTGCTGGCAATCCTCTGAATATCAAAATGGAAAGCTCTTCAGAGAGTCATATCCCATCTTGGTTGGACTCCCTCCTTAGTTATTATTTTAGGGTTCCATAGAAATAGGAAGGTTGGCTGTTGATGAGGTAAGAGAAAATCCCTTTTCTCTGTCTCCCACCATTTCAAATCCTCCCCAATTAACGTTCAAACCTTATGACAAAGAAGTCAAGTCAAAGTAGAAAAAAATGTGTTTCCTTCTTTTTTTTTTTTTTTTTTTTAATGTGAGTTTCCTAAACGCAGTTGTCCCAGTACATGTTGCAGATAGGTATATTATAAGGCGTGGGCTTCAGTTTTGACTATCTGAATAATCACACTAATCCAATAAATTTGCAGAAATGAATAGAAAATTGATCTATGAGATCCCCGATTCTTCTTGACTGTGGTGACTTGCAACATCCTAGGTAAGATGTTTCAGGTGTGTGCAGCCTCACCTTTCCCTTAGTTTTACCCAATAAGCTTGGGCCCCTCCTCCCCCTCCACTCAGTCTGAAGGCACAGTGAGTTGCCTTTAGAGATAGATGGTCAGCCTCCAGTTGTGTTTGCTTGGTATCCTATATAAGGAGGGTACTCATCAGAACTGGTCCGTGCCATTTCTGCAGCTACTTAAGTGGGATCTTATCTGGCTTGAGGGGCTTGCAAGGCTGGTGGACGAGCTCCAGTGACTAGGCTAAGATCCTGACTTTTGGGAAAGTGCAAGTCAAGTCCACTCTAAGTCAGACAGTTTGGAAGGCTTTGCTCTGGCTGGGCATTGTGCTGGGTGTGGTTTCTGCTTTGGTCAGGGTCGGATGGTGGACTTTCTTTGGTTCAGAACCTCTCACTTCAGGTCCTATTAGGCTGTATGCCTGGGGGGCTAGCCCCGGCTGCGGTGCTGCTTCACTTGACAGCGTCCGCTGGCTTCTGGAGGCACTATTCCCGGTGGAGCGGGTGGAGGAGGAGCCAGAGCGTGAGCTCCGGGAGCCTGAGGAAGAGGAGCTAGGCTTCACAAGGCGGGCTCGGGGCGCTTCCGCATCTTCTCTGAAAGAAAGAAAAAAAAAAAGGACAGCAAAGATAAACTTCAGTACTGCCAGGGCTGTGATGACGATACTCACTAAAGTTACTTCCCCCTGAGATTTTTTTTTTCAATAAACTCCTCAAGCTGTAAACCTCCAAGGCAGTCAGCTAAGGAACTGAGCAGTTCCTCGTTTCCTAAGACTTACTGTCCAGTTCAGGAAAATGTTTGTTGAGTGACTGCCAGAGAGGTTCAGCCAGTTGCACCAGGAGGATACAGCTCAACAGGAGACTTTGATTGCTTTGATAGATTTGGGGCTTTGTGTACTTAAACCCTTTCGTGCCTTGTGGGTTATACCCTTTCTATTATCCACCCTTCTAAGTGGAAATGAGTCAGAGGTAAAGTTGAGAATTATGCTGGTTGATTGTTAGCATGACACAAGCTAGAGTCATGGGGACAGAGAGAGGGAACCTCAGCTGTTGGCAAGTCTATGGGGCATTTTCTGGGTTCATGATGGCTGTCTGAGGGTACAGCTCACTGTGGGTGGTGCCACTCCTGGGAAGGCGATGCTGGGTTCTATTAGAAAGCAGGCTGAGCAAGCTATGAGGAGCAAGCCAGTAAGCAGCACCCCTCCATGGCTCTCATCTCAGTTGACACCCCCAGGTTCCGGCCTCGAATTCCTATCCAGCCTTCCCTTTGTAATGGACTGTGAGCTCTAAGGGGAAAAGAAATCTTTTCCTCCCTAGGCTGCTTTGGGTCACGCTGTTTGCCATAGCAACAGAAAGCAAGCCAGGACAAGGATAGTTTCACAATAAAGTGAATCACATTTTCTTGTCCCTAGACTGTAATTTCCCACTTGCCAGGATAACCCTTTGAAGAGATTAATAATGCAGGGGAGGGACCTAAGGGATGTTTCTATTGACTGGTTACTATGGAATTGGCCTGTAAAGGGAGTTTGCACAAATAGGGAAGCTTACCGGATTTCATTAGGTCTGTCTTCTTCCTCATATCTGTCTTTGCTTTTCCTTCGTATTAGCAGCCATATCAGGAGGAAAATGAGCAGGGCTCCCGCCACGATGCCAGTCACTGCTCCTGCCACCATGCCAATGCTCTGCACATCTGTTCCCTCGGAAGCACAGACAGAAGTAACGTCAAACATAAGCTCGGAGATGCACACACTCCCAAGACAAAAGCCCCAGACAGGGTGGCTTCCCAGCGCCACACACACCCTGCCATCCTCTCATGTTGTGTCACTGTACCTTTCCATATTCTTGCAAGCTGAAGTTACTGAACCACTTTACTAGTTTGCTCTGATTTTAGTGACTAAGTCTGCCTTGGTTCATGTGATAAAACAGGCTGGGAAAGTTATTGTGTCATGTTAAAAAAAATTTCAACCCTCATGGGATACCTCTGGGCAATCTTCTAGCTCTGTCCATTCCTTTCTGTAACTGCCCTTTTCTACCGGTAAAATAAATTAGCATATAACCGATAGGGTACAATTCTCTGGATGACTGCAGGTGCTCTCAAACTCAGATCTCAAGGTAAAATTTTATTGGCACATTAGTAACATATATGTTCTCATTTGTTTATGACACATGCTAAATATTTATTAAGTGCCCACTTAAGCCAGCAGTATTGTAAAGATCGATAGGAATTTCTCTGTTTTTGAGTTTGTACTCCACAAGAGGGAAAAACAATAACAAATAGATGCAAATAATTTCAGACAGTGGATATATGAAGGCAAAAGTAGATGACTGGCAATTTGGAAGGAGAATAAAGGATTACAGTCTCAGTTTGGGAAAGCGGTGTTTGAGTTGAAATACAAAAGACAGGACCGTCTTGTGGCGAATTGGAGGCAGAGCACTCCGGGCAGAAGGTACAGAGGGTGTGGTGAATGTGAATGTGTCTGGAGCACAATGAACAAGGGAAAGGTCCGGGACAATGAAGTCACAGAGACAAGAAGGGAACAGCTCCTATGGGGCCTCAAAGGCCAGGCAACCATTTGACTGTAGAGGCAATAGAAGAGTTGCGTGGTTCATGTTCCATTGAAGAAAGCACACTGTGGTGTTTCATGGGGAGGAAAGGCAGCAAGGATATGTATCAGGATGCTTCTAATGGTGCAAGCTGCAGATGAGAGGGCCAGGTTGGACCTAACGTGCACAGAGGCGGGTATAAGGATGTGGCTTCTAAGTCTGAAAGTGTTGTCAACAGAAAGTAGTTGACTCTTGTCCTGCCTGTTTTTATAAACCACATGGTCTTTTACTATAAAAATTTACCTTTTGTCTACCCCCCCCCACACACACCAGAGATAGAGGGTCTTCGGTGGCCTTGAACTCATTTTGTAGGTCACCCTGTCCTCACAGAAATTCTCCTGCTTCTGCCTCCAGATAGCTGGGGTTAAAGGTGTGCACCATTATTGCCCGGCTCAAAAAATATTTTTTAGGCCGGGCGGTGGTGGCGCACGCCTTTAATCCCACCCAGCACTTGGGAGGCAGAGGTAGGTGGATTTCTGAGTTTGAGGCCAGCCTGGTCTACAGAGTGAGT
>NW_022196906.1:34691508-34704003 GCF_008632895.1 Mastomys coucha | reverse complement strand
AAAAAAAAAAAAAAAAAAAGAATGACATTGAATTCCTGATCTTCCACTTCTACCTCCCAAGTATTGGGATTATAGGTATGTACCACCAGACCTGGCTAAAGAACAATTTTGCAGTTGTTTCAACATACAATCTTTCTAATAACTGGTATTATTATTTACACGCATGCACATGGTGTGTGTGTGTGTGTGTGTGTGTATGTGTGTGTTTGAAACCCAGTCTTGGTTTATAGCCCAGACTGACTTTGAATCTATGATCCTCTTGACTTTGAGACTGCAGGTATGAGTTCCCATGCCCAGTTGGTCCTGATTTTTTTTTTTTACAATAGCTTCAAATAAAAAGGGTAGATGTTCAGTTGACATGAAAGCCAGCTCATACTTTTTCAGTGGAGACCTTGTTAAATTTGTAAGACAACTGATACTTGAAAGGATGGAAGTACAGTACTTGACAATTTGTGACTTGATGATGACAACTTAACAGACCTCTGTACAGCAGAGAGATTCCTATTCCAGTTAAATAGGTGACCACAGAAATCACAGATTTTGTAGAACATTAACTATTTTGCTGCCTGCTCCAGTGATCTTCCCAGTCTTCAAGTTAAAATGTCTTTGTCCCTAATCTAATGTCTCAAGCGGCCTTTGGACCAGTTTTAACATCTTTTTTTTGTTTGTTTGTTTGTTTTTCGAGACAGGGTTTCTCTGTATAGCTCTGGCTGTCCTGGAACTCACTCTGTAGACCAGGCTGGCCTCAAACTCAGAAATCCACCTGTTTCTGCCTCCCAAGTGCTGGGATTAAAGGCATGCGCCACCACCGCCTGGCCAGTTTTGACATCTTAACAGCTCTTTCTTTCATTAAGTGATGAAGTAGTTTTTGGTTGGTTGGTTGGTTTTTAGCTATATTTATTTATTTATTCATTTATTTTGTGTGCTGCATGTGTGGTATGGTGGGGTGAGGGTGGTGCTGGGTAGGTACGTGTCCCCATACTCTCCTGTGGCTACCACAGGACAACTAAAGGAAGTTGGTTCTTTCCACCACGTGAGTCCTGGACATAGACCTTCAATTAGGCTTAGTGCCAAAGAACCTTATCTGCTGAACATCTTACCGGCCCATGACTCACTTATAGTAAACTAAATACAGACGTGATCAGAAGGGACAGCAGGTCACATCTGAGACTTTGGTTATACAAAATCAGTGCAATTTTTAGTTCTCAAGTCTCTAGATCCCAAATGTCTGTTTCAGGCTGTATCTCATTAAGAAGCTTGGGCTGAGCTTGAACTCTCAGAGCATGCTTTCTCAGATGTCACCATGAGGGAAGCCAGCTGTGACTTTGCAGGTTTTTTTTTTTTTTTTTTTTTTTTTTTGAGAGCCTATGTGAAGAAAGAAGGCCTACACCCAGTAGTCACTGGGAGCCATTTTAGAGGGCTAGCCTCTAGCATCTAAGTCTTACCTGTGTGCAGCACAGAAGATGCTCTGTGTAACCTCTCCTGAGGAGACAGTGAGCCTGACTTCCCAGCTAGGCCTCTTGTAGAAACTGAGAGTCAGAAGTTTTAAGTGTGGGGGCTGGAGAGATGGCTCAGTGGCTAAGAGCACTGACTGCTCTTTCAGAGGTCCCGAGTTCAATTCCCAGCAACCACATGGTGGCTCACAACCATCTGTAATGGGATCTGATGCCCTCTTCTGGTGTGTCTGAAGACAGCTACAGTGTACTTATTTACATAAAATAAATTAATAATTCTTAAAAAAAAAGTTTTAAACCAGGCAGTGGTGGCACACGCCTTTAATCCCAGCACTTGGGAGGCAGAGGCAGGCAGATTTCTAAATTCAAGGCCAGCCTGGTCTACAGAGTGAGTACCAGGACAGCCAGGGCTAGACAGAAAAACCCTGTCTCAAAAAACCAAACCAAAACAAAAAAAGTGTTAAGTGCACTAATTTGGGGTAATTTGTTCCACAGAAATAGATAGAGATCTTCATGTCAGTTTTGTTTTGTAAGTTGGTTTATGATGTCTTTTATTTAAAAGTGTTTAGTAGTCCCCAGGGCGGAAGGGCTGCTACTTCATCCCTGAAGATACTTTGGCAGGCGTCATTTTTGTGGTCTATAAGCTCCAGAGCTGGCTAAGGATATTGATTGCTTTTCTCCCTTGGCATATTTATATATTTACTTTGTTTGTTTGTTTTGAAACAGGGTTTTGTTATGTAGCCCTGGCTGTCCTAGAACTCACTATGTAAACCAGGCTGGCCTCAGACTCAGAAATCCACCTGCCTCTGCCTCCTACGTGCTAGTGGGATTAAGGGAGTATACCACCACACCTGGCTCTTTTCTTTCCTTTAAAAAACAAAAAACTAAAAGAAAAATGATATTATCAAGCAGCTCCAGCAGGTATCACACTCCTGCTGTCCCTAGAGCTAGGATTACAGAATGTATCAAAACACCTGACCCTGCTTTTTTGTTTTAATATATATATATATATTTTCGAGACAGGGTTTCTCTGTGTAGCCCTGGCTGTCCTGGAACTCACTCTGTAGACCAGGCTGGCCTTGAACTCAGAAATCCACCTGCCTCTGCCTCCCAAGTGCTGGGATTAAAGACGTGTGCCACCACCGCCCGGGCTGTTTTAATATTTTTTGAGACAGGCTTTTATGTGGCTTTAATTAGCTCTTAATGTCTGTGTGGAGTAGGGGATGACCTTCAACTCCAGATTATCTGGTTACACCTTCTAAGCTTGAGGATTACGTGTGCATCTCTAAAGCCACTCTAGTCTGTTGCTGTTTCTAGCATCTCTGACTCTGTCTGGTCTGTCTGTCTCTGCATATTCATGTACTTGTGTGTGTTCGTGACTGGCTGCATTTGTGTGTGTCTGTGTGTGTGTGTGTCTCTGTGTGTGTATATGTGTGTTTGTCTGTGTGTGTGTGTCTGTGTGTATGTTGGTGCTGGCATCTTACCGAGGGAGCTGACTATGCAGGTGCTAGCCTACTGAACCAAATTCCCAGCTCCACAGTTTGGTTCTAGTCCAGCAGACTGGCTAATTCACATTGGTTACTATACACCCAGTAAATATCAATAAGTGGTCTTCTGGAAGTAAAGACTTTGACCTTGACCTTACTTTTATTCACAATTAAGACATCTTATACTAACCTGCAATGTAACAATACAAATTTTAATAAATTATTTTTTAAATATTTATTTATTTATTTTATGTATATGAGTACACTGTCGCCACTGTCTTCAGACACACCAGAAGAGGGCGTCAGATCCCATTACAGATAGTTTTGAGCCACCATGTGGTTGCTGGGATTTGAACTCAGGACCTCTGGAAGAGCAGTCAGTGCTCTTAACCACTGAGCCATCTCTCTAGCCCACCAATTTTAAATGAAATAACAAAAAATGTCATTATTGGAAAGTTGAGGGTTTAGTTCAATGGCAGAATGCTAGCATTCTAAAGGTCCTGGGTTCTCATCTCCATCATAAAAGAAAGACAATCCCGAGATACTCACACTGTACAGTCACTCGTACCACACAGCTCTCCTTTCCAGCCTCGTTGCCTGCTGTGCACTGGTAGAGCCCAGAGGAGGCCATGGTGAGATTCTGCAGCAGCACTCGGCCAGGGTTATTGTAATCTGTAGAAGCAGAAATCGAGATGGTAAGTCCCCTCCAGGACAGCATCTCTATTGTTTACTGATGAGCATCACAGACCTGTGATGTGGAATGGTTGGATGGGGTGAAGTGACAGAAAAGATCCTGTTTTGGAGCATGGGAACTGGGGAGATATTATTTTAAATTGTTATGCATCCTCAAGAGCTACAAAAGATTGGGAACAAAGGCTCTGTAGCTATTGGGGAGGCTGAGGCATAAATAACATTACCTGCCATAGAGCTAACTGGGTTACAAAGGAAGTTCAAGGAAGTTCTGGACAACTTCCTGAGAGTCTGTGGAGGAGGGGATGTATGTACAAGGTGCTAGGTCCAATCCCCAGTGCAGAACCAAAAGGAAAATAAAAGATGGAGAATAGTTAGTGGATACTAAACCAGCTAATTTAGATAGCATTTTTCCCCACACTCTCATTTCTGCCTCATTTGAAGGAAGAAATGGGTTTTGTTGTTATTATGGTCCATGAGTTTACAACTGAAAAATGAAATGCAAGAGGTTTGACAGCACCCCAGTCATGTTGTTAAGTCCCTGTAATCCCAGCAATTGGGAGAAAGACAGGACAATCCAGAGTTCAAGACTGTCCTTGGCTATGTAGCAAGTTCTGTGTCAGCCTAGGCTTCATGGCACCCTGTCTCAATAATTAAGCAATAACAGCAAGAGAGGTTCACAGTGGGCATGGGGGTAGTGTGAGCATGTAAGCCCAACACTTTAGAGGTGGAAGCTAAAGGATCAGTTGCTCAAGGCTAGCCCGGCCTACATAAGACCTCTCATTTGATCTCAGCCAAAGGGTTGAGAATAGACCTGGGCTGGTTGGTTTTTAATTGTCAAATTGACACATCTGGGAAGAGGGAACAAGTAGTATTCCAGATTAGACTGGCTTTGGGCATGTCTGTGAAAATTTGTCTTGATTAACGATTGATGTGGAAGGAGGGCTCAGGTTACTGTGTGTGGCGCCATCCCTAGGCAGGAGAGTCTGGGTTATATAAGAAAGCGAGCTGAGCATGATGGAGAGAACAAGTAGGTAAGTAGGGTTTGTCAATGGTTCCTGCCACCAGGTTCTTGCTTTGCCTTCCTGTCTGACTTCTCTCACAGATGGACTGTGACCTGGGAGCATAAGACGACATAAACACTTCCCTCTTAACTAGCTTTTGGTCATACTGTTCTATCACAACAACAGAAAAGCAAACTAGGACATGATGCTGTATGAAACCCTGCCTCAAAACCCCAAAACTCCAAATCAAACCCAGAACAAAACAAGCCAATGACAACCACGCACGCACGTACGCACGCACGCAAGCACGAACGCACGCACGCACGCACGAGATTCAGCAGCGAGCTCCAGGGCATCTGGTGAGCTTCTGACAAGGAAGATTTGGAATTTTGTGGACGCCACATTATATTTTTGGCCCAGCAGATTGACAGGGAGATGACTTACCAATTCTAGATTTGGGTGGCAGGTGTTCATCCTCTCCCTCCTTCTCCCGGACTCGCTGCCAATAATATACAATAGGCTTAGTTCCAGAGGCAGACTCACATTGCAGCGTCAGGTCACTTCCTTCGGTCGGCTCTCCTTCCAGCTCACACTTGGGCTTGGATGGTCTCACTGGTGAAAAAGATTTAAGCCTGATCATTCAGAGAGTCTCCAAACGCCAGTGGGAGAACTACACCCCACTTTGCTCCTTATTCAGTTCTCCGGCATGCCTGACTTTATCCAGTTTTGAATTGAAATTCATCCAGCCATGCTTTACCTCCCAGATCCCTGATCACCCTCTCCTCCTCCATCCCTGTCCCTCTCCCTAGCAGAATCCTCCGCCCCCAGCTGCTACTAGCAACGCTGGAACCTGCAGTGACTCAGAAGAGACAGACACGGCTATTTATGGGGAAATTTAAGGAAAGTTATATACAATTTTACTGATATTGAAACAAGGATAAATGATCAGTAGTTTGGAAGTAACCGTTCAAATATTCAAAGGACGGTGAGTCTTAGAGGGTGTTTGAATTTTACAATGAGCTACCATGGGAGAATCATAATTACGGACCATGGAGATGGCTTGGTGGGTAAAGATGCTTGCTGTGTGGGCCTGGAATCCTGAGTTCCATCCCAGAACCAACAGTGGAAAGAAAGAAGCAACTCCTGAAAGTTGTCCTCTGACCTTTGTAACACACTCACGCACACGCTCCATAAAATAAGGTTAAAAAAGAAAGCTATAGAGCTATAGAGTTGGCTCAGCGGTTAAGAGCACTGACTGCTCTTCCAGAGGTCCTGAGTTCAAATCCCAGCAACCACAAGGCAGATCACAACCATCTGTAATGAGATCAAATGCCCTCTTCTGGTGTGTCTGAAAAAGCTACAATGTACTTACATATAATAAATATGTAAAAAAAAAAAAAACAAAAACAAAAAAACAAAAATGGCCCTGTGAAGGTTCTGTGCCCCAGTGTAGGGGAAGAATGCCAGGGCCAATAAGTGGGAGGGGGGGTGGTAGGCATGGGGAGGATGGAGGCGACAGGGGTTTGTTCTTGTTGTTTTTGTTTGTTTGTTTTTGGAGGGGAAACTGGGAAAGGAGAAATTTACGTGTAAATAAAAAAAAAAAAAAAGGACAAGGTAGGAGGTCAGACGCCCAGAAGGGATGACTATTACTGTAGTTGCTGGAGACTTAAGTTTAAAAAAAAAAGCCGGGCGGTGGTGCACGACTTTAATCCTAGCACTTGGGAGACAGAGGCAGTCGGATTTCTGAGTTTGAGGCCAGCCTGGTCTACAAAGTGAGTTCCAGGACAGCCAGGGCTACACAGAGAAACCCTGTCTTTTTTTTTTTTTTTTGGTTTTTTTCGAGACAGGGTTTCTCTCTGTAACCCCGGCTGTCCTGGTACTCACTATGTAGACCAGGCTGGCCTCGAACTCGGAAATTCGCCTGCCTCCGCCTCCCAAGTGCTAGGATTAAAGGCGTGCGCCACCACTGCCCGGCTGAGAAACCCTGTCTTGAAAAACCAAAAAAAAAGAAGAAGAAGAAGAAGAAGAAGAAGAAAGCTATAATTGTGTTTTCTTCTCTCATTATAGCTAAAATCTAGAACATAAACGCTTCTTTGTGGTGAAGTCTAAGTGCACACTACAAAGGATTGCATAGGTGACTTTACCATTTGCAGCTGTCTATTGCCTCATAGACACCCCTTAAGATGCAGGCATTGCCAGGTGATGGTTGTGCACGCTTTTAAGTCCAGCACTCAGGAGGCAGAGGCAAGTTGGATTTCTACAGAGCAAGTTCCAAGACAGCCAGGGCTACACACACACACACACACACACACACACACACACACACACACACACATAAAACAAAAACAAAAAAACAACCTTGTCTTAAAACACAAACAAGGGCGGGAAAGACTGTTCAGCCGTTAGGAGCACTGATTGCTCTTCCAAAGGTCCCGAGTTCAAATCCCAGCAACCACATGGTGGCTCACAACCATTCGTAATGAGATCTGACACCCTCTTCTGGTGTGTCTGAAGACAGCTACAGAGTGCTTAGATATAATAATAAATCTTTAGGCCAGAGTGAACAGGGCAGGAGCAAGTGGGTCAACCAGAGTGAGCAGAGATCTGAATTCAAATTCCCAGCAATCACATGATGGCTCACAACCATCAGTACAGCAACAGTGTACTCACATACATAAAATAAAAATAAATAAATAAATCTTTTAAAACATACAAACAGACAAACAAACCAAACCAAAGCAGGACAACAAAAAGATGCAGGCATTTATCTTGGGATCCTACTTTACCTAGCACTTTTAAGATGACATGGCTCCAGACATAGCGTCCTGAATTCTTCACCTTGCAGGTGTATCTGCCTTCATCACTGGGTTTCAGAGGCTCGATCTGCAGGGAGGCATCTCCTGCCAGGAAATTGGAAGCAAAGGCCACTCGGCCCTTCTGCTCCTCAGTCAAGTTATTGTAGACATGACGGCTGGAATATGTAATAACCTGAGGAGACAGACAGAGGCAAAAGGTGGCACTCAACCTTCTCCTGCTGTCAAGATGAGGAGACAGCCAAGTGTGGGAGCACACTCCTGTTATCGCAGCAAGCCCGCGGAAGTAGAATCACAGCTTCCAGGCCAGCCTGGATCTCACCGTGTGGACCAGGCTAGTCTCACACTCAGAGACCCACCTGCCTTGCCTGGGGAAGTGCTGGGGCGAAAGGTATGCACCACCACACAGGGCCTGTGTAGTGTTTAGTTACAAAGTCCTAACTTCTACCTTATTAACTACTCAGAACGACTCCATTTTGGGTGGCTTGGGTGTGGACAGCTGCACATACCCTGAGCATAGTGTTTCTGGAAGGTGAGCAGTAGAGGTTACCAGTGCTTGCCTTAGGCTAGAGGATCAGGAGGAGAAACGTCCTTCCACAACCTTTTCTTCTGCATTCTTCTACCACTTGAATGTGGGCTCTTCAGAGCGCACCTCCCTCCACCTCCTGCTAGTTGCTTTGTCACACTATCTGTCTCATCACATTTGTTCAGCAGTCCCTTCCCCCGCCCCCAGGTAGTTATTATGCCCATTCCACAGACAGGCAGCTGAGCACCCATCTCTGTAGCCACCGAATTTGTTTTGTAGTTGAGATGGAGTCTCCAACAGCCAGGCATGGTAGTGCACATCTTTAATCCCAACACTGGGGAAGCAGGGGCAAGAAGATCTCTGAGTTGGACGCCTGGTTTACCAAGCAAGTTCCCTGACAGACAGGGCTACACAGAGAAACCCTGTCTTGAAAAACTGAGAGAGAAGCCAGGCGGTGGTGGTGCATGCCTTTAATTCCAGCACTTGGGAGGCAGAGGCAGGCGGATTTCTGAGTTCGAGGCCAGCCTGGTCTACAAAGTGAGCTCCAGGACAGCCAGGGGCTACAACAGAGAAACCCTGTCTCAAAAAACCAAAAAAAAAAAAAAAAAAAAAAAAAAAAAAAAAAAAAAAAAAAAAAGAAAGAAAAGAAAAGAAAAACTGAGAGAGACAGAAAGTGGGGTAGAGGAGGGCAGGAACAGAGAGACACAGAGGGAGCAAAGCCCACTGTCTCAGCTGTCTGTAGCTGAGGATGGTCTTACCTCCCCCGCCCCGCCCCATCACCACGTTCCAAGTGCGTTAAGTGTGGGGTTTGCAGGTATGTGTCCTTTTTCCTCAGATACCTCTGTGCTTCTTTTTTGCTCTAACATTTATTTATCTCTTAATAGCTTTCCCAGAAGATTTAGAAATGGAGGAGACTGAGTTCGTGGCCAGCCTGGTCTACAGAGTGAGTTCCAGGATAGCCAGGGCTACACAGAGAAACCCTATCTCAAAAAAAAAAAAAAAGAAAAAAAAAAAAAAAAAAAAAAGAAAAAAAAAAAGAAATGGAGGAGAAAAGATAAAAATGAAGAAAAATAATATTTTAAAAAATACTTTTAGGGGCTAGAGAGATGGCTTAGCAGTTAAGAGTACTGGCTACTCTTCCAGAGATCCTGAGTTCAATTCCCAGCAACCACATGGCTGCCCACAACCATCTATAATGGGATCTGATGCCCTCTTCTGGTATGTCTGAAGATATCGACAGTGTACTCATATAAATAAAATAAAGAAATAAATCTTTGAAAAAAAAAGCCTTTTAAATTGTATCTATCTTGCATGTGTGTGGGTGTGTACATTAGCAGATGGAGATCAGAGGGCAGCTTATGGAAATCGATTCTCTTCTTCCACCACACGAGTTCCCAGAAGGGAATTCGGATCACCTTTACTAGTTGAGATATCTTGCCAGACAGTGCCAATAATGTTTTGTTCTTGCAAAAGCTGAGAATCAAGGCTGGAGTGATGAACAGTTCAGTGGGCAAAGAGGTTGAAGTTCAAATATGAGGACCTCATGCACTTATGTAATAGCAGGGCATAGTGCTGACACCCCTCTCCCCACACTCACACTAAAGAAATAAGTGAACAAATAATAAACAAGTAAGTAAGTAAATAATTAAAATTGTTAAAAAATTGAAAACCCAGCCAAACCAAATAATGAAGGATTAGAATGTAGACCTAGTCTTGAGGATCATTTTTGCCTCCTTCTCCCCGCTCCCCTTTCATTTCTCCATGGGTAAGAATAAGTTACTTGGGAAGCTGGAGAGATGGCTCAGCAGTTAAGAGAACTGGCTGTTTGTATAAAGGACATGGGTTCAATTCTCACCCAGATGAGCTCACTGCTCACAACTGTCTGTAACTCCAGTTCCAGAGACCTGAAACCCTCACACAGACATACATGCAAGCAAACCATAAAAATAAACAAATCTTAGCTGGGCAGTGGTGGCGCACGCCTTAATTCCAGCACTTGGGAGGCAGAGGCAGGCAGATTTCTGAGTTCGAGGCCAGCCTGGTCTACAGAGTAAGTTCCAGGACAGCCAGGGCTATACAGAGAAACCCTGTCTCGAAAAACCAAAAAAAAAAAAAAAAAAAAAAAAAGGGAAAAGTTTTAGTTACAAATTGTTGTTTTTTTTTAAAAAAAAAAAAAGAATAAGTTACTTGGGGGGAAAAAATCACAAAACATGTGAGCCTGGAGTCTTTGCTTTTCCTAGGTAGTGAAAACACATTTTAGATTTCCCTAAGAGAAGAAAACAATTCCCTACTAATCAGTACACCCTGCCTGCCTATCAGTCCTTTACTCTTTCTGTAGATCGTCTTGGATATCATTCCTGTTAGTCACAAAAGCCAAGCTGATCAAGTCCACCAAAACCTCAGTTCTCTAACTAAAGCTTTGTCTCCCTGTTCAGTATAAACACAGCAAACAAGGAATGGCTGCTTCCCACCAGACTTGCAAAAGCCACTCATCTTGATTTCAATTACAATTCAGTGAGATTAGTCAGGAGAGGAGTATACACCCAGAATACTTTCCTTGGGTTTACTCACAGCATAGCAAGGAGGATGAGCCAGAAAAGTTGGTGGTGTTTGAAATCTGGAAGATTAGCCAGCTAAGTAAGGGATGAGAGGTGGGAAGAGGAGAACATTCCAGACACACAGGGCAGCCCCACAGTAAGCACGGAAGCATGTGTGGATCTCCCAGGCACATTTCTGGATACAGAGGTTCCTCATCAGTTCACTCTAAGTGCCTCAGTGGGTCCCCAGCCACACGACGTTGCTCTGCCACTCATCAGAGGCTTTGCAGAAGAGAGTCAAAGCAACCAGTAGTAAAACATCTATCAAGCTGGGCGCCTGCCTTTAATCCTAGCACTCCAGAGGCCAAAGCAGAGGGTTCTCTGAGTTTGAGGCTAGCCTGCTCTATAGAGTGAGTTTCAAGAAAGCCAGGGCTACACAGAGAAACCCTGTCTTGAAAAAACAAGCAAGCAAGCAAGCAAGCAAGCAAACAAACAAACAAGAAACCACCAGTCTGTCCACTTTATCCAAATCCAAACTCCAGTGCTGTCTTCCTTATTGCCTCTTTGAGAAAGATATTTTCTGTACTGGCTGATTTTGTGTGTCAACTTGACACAAGCTGGAGTTATTACAGAGAAAGAAGCCTCCCTTGAGGAAATGCCTCCATGAGATCCAGCTGTAAGGCATTTTCTCAATTAGTGATCAAGGGTGGGAAGGCCCAGCCCATTGTGGGTGGTTGCCATTCCTGGGCTGGTAGTCCTGGGTTTTATAAGAAAGTAAGTTGAGCAAGCCAGGGAAAGCAAGCCAGTAAGGAACATCCCTCCATGGCCTCTGCATCAGCTCCTGCTTCCTGACCTGCTTGAGTTCCAGTTCTGATTTACTTTGGTGATGAACAGCAATGTGGAAGTGTAAGCTGAATAAACCCTTACCTCTCCAACTTGTTTCTTGGTCATGATGCTTTGTGCAGGAATAGAAACCCTAAGACTCACTCTCTCCCACCCCCACCCTCTCTCTCTCTCAAAGATTTATTTATTTATTTATTTTATGTATATGAGTACACTGTCACTGTCTTCAGTCACACCAGAAGAGGGTGTCAGATCCCATTACAGATGGTGAGCCATCATGTGGTTGCTGGGAATTGAACTCAAGACCTTTGGAAGAGCAGTTAGTGTTCTTAACCACTGAGCCATCTCTCCAGCCCTATACCTCTGTCTCTTAACCGTTCCTTTGAGGAACAATTATGAAGGACTTTGGAAATGGGTAGGCAGGGCGATGGATGTATTTTCTATAATGTTAGATGTGTCCCGGGAACCCTGTGCAGCTATTTGATTTTATGTCCAGTTGTTGTAGTCTTTGGCTGGGCTATTTACCAACTCTGCATTCAGTACGCCTTTACTAAACTCCTACTCTGAGCGGTAGTCCATAGTCCCAGCACTTGAGAGCTGAGGTGCATGAGTTTCAGGTGTCATGAGTTTGACAACAGGCTGGATTACAGCACTACTTTGTCTTAAAACAAAACAGGGCCGACCCATATGCTGTGTTCTTGGCTCCATGCTGGAAACTGTGACAACACAAAGGGTTGGGTGTTGTGAAACGTTAAAGGACAGCTTTGGAAAAGAGGTGAAACCATGACTCAGTGCATAGAAAGTGAGCAGGCTGTCAGGAATTTTTATTTCATTCATTAAAAGACTGAACACCAGTAAGATGAGAAACCAGGTGTGGTAACAAACACCTATAATCGCAGACCTCAGGATGCCAAGGCAAAAGAATGAGTTCCAGGCCAGTCTGGGCTACAGAACAAGTTCCAGGCTATGAAAAAACCTGTCTCAAAATAAAAACACATGGCTGGGCAGTGGTGGCACACACCTTTAATCCCAGCACTTGGGAGGCAGAGGCAGGTGGATTTCTGTAGACCAGGCAGCCTGGTCTACAGAGTGAGTAGCAGGACAGTCAGGGCTACACAGAGAAACCCCGTCTCAAAAAGCC
>NW_022196906.1:34659767-34691336 GCF_008632895.1 Mastomys coucha | reverse complement strand
AAAAAAAAAAAAAAAAAAAAACAACCCAAAAACCAAAAAAACCAAACCAAAACAACAACAAAAACCCACATGGGGCTGGAGAGATGGCTCAGTGGTTAAGAACACCGACTGCTCTCCCAAAGGTCCTGAGTTCAAATCCCAGCAACCACATGGTGGCTCACAACCATCCATAACAGTATCTGATGTCTTCTACTGGTGTATCTGAAGACAGCTACAGTGTACTTACATATAATAAATAAAATAAAAAATAAAAAAATAAAAAATAAAAACATAAACCAACAAACATGAGCAGGAAGATGTTACAACCAGTGCACATGAGAATTAGGATTAAGAGCAGTGTCTGTTTCCTTGGGACAACATCGATTTATTTCTCTGTGAGCAACAGTGACTTTTGTTGCTGAGGCTAAAAAATGTGAGTGATACTGTCAGCCTCCTACTCATGATCCCCCTGCCTCAGCCTCACAAGTGCTGGGATGCTGGGTGCTGCCACTACACCTAGCTCTGACATTGCTTGATTCTGGGGTCCTTGCCACGACCACGCAGTCTTCTCTGTCAGAGTGCCTCTCCTCTTATTTTTGGTCAAGAAACACCCACATGTGTGTAGACTTTCCTGGCTCCCCAGTTAGAATGGTAACTGCTTGCCCCAACTTCTTTTTGAGACAGGGTTTCACTATTGTAGCTCTAGCTGTCTTGGAATCCACTGTAGAGCAGGCTGGCCTCAAACTCCCAGAGATCCTCCTGCCTCAGCCTCCTTAATGCTGGGATTAAAAAAACATGCAGTACCACACCTGGAAATGTTTATTTATTGTGTCTGTGTGCCTGTGCGTAGGGATGTATGCACACATGAAGTGTAGGCACACAAACCACAGTGCATGTATAGAGGTCAGAGAACAATTTGTAGGAGGGAATTCTCTCTACCAAGTTGGTCCCTGGGATTGAACTCAGGTAGTCAGGCTTGGCTGCAAGTGCCTTTACCCACTGACTCATCTGGCTGGCCAGATTATTTCATTTTAATTGTAGAAAAGGTTAGTGATGACAGTAAACTGTACATGGTGTGATAGAACAATGGATTTTAACCCAATAAACACAAGAGACAAATATATGAATTACATTTGCTGTGGGGCTGTGCTTTATGAACTTCCTAGAGGATAAGTCAACTTGTTATAACTCGTATGGAACAGATGGAGATGCTCAGCTGTCTGGCAGCATCTCTGCAGTGCTGTGGCCTGTGAAGCGACTGTAAAATTGCTTGTCTGTTTTACTTTTGTTTACTTCTTTGTGTGTTTGTGCATGCCACGGCACGTGAGTGGAGGCTCCAGGGGACAACTTGTGGGACTCAGTTCTTTCCTCCACCGGGTGGGTCTCATGGATTGAACTCCAGTGCCAGGCTTGGCTGCAAGCATCTTTCCCCTCTGAGCCAACCCAGCAGCCTGGTTTCTGCTTGTTTTCCATCAAGGGTTTTCTTGCTCAAAGCCAAATGGGAAAGGAAAGGGTGACATGTAAGAGGTTACCATGGGAACTGGAGGATTTCTGTTCTAATTTCTTAATCTAAGAACATGGAGAAAAATTCTGTTGTACATTGCTGGGCGACTTTGGGAGGGGATGGCCAGTCTCCTTTTTGAAATTTAGTCAGCCTTAGGATAAAAGAAAAAAGTGAATTATTTGGTCACTCTACTCTACCAAGACTGAAATAAATACATGTGTTCCTGGGACTGCCTAGCCACCCCCAGTGTTCCCTGCCTGCTCCTAGCACCCTAGACAAAGGAGATAAAAACACGTTTCAAATTGAAATGCAGAGCTAAACTTGTGATTTGCGTCACTGGTTAGCCCACTCCACACAGCACGTCTATTTCAGCCTTTCCTGTTACTTTTTGTCAGCCACCCTCAGACTCACTCTTCCCCCACCCCCTGCCCCTGGAAGTTATAAAGTCCTGGCAGCTTTACCCACTATTTACTTCCTATCTCTATGTTGAGATTCCTAAGTTCTCATGCCTGTGGTTTAAACTCATTCTAAACTGGATGAGGTGGTGAATGTCCTCACCCTCAGCATGCAGGAGGTTTTTAAGGTGGTAAGGATGGGAATTTAAGGCTAATGTGGGATACACAGTGAGATTTGAAAAATGTTTTTAGATTTTTCTTTGTGTATGTGTGTGTGCACGTGTGTGTGCATATTCGTGCACTTGCCAAAGCATGAGTCAAGCAGAGGACGAAGTAGGCAGAGGAGGGGAGGGAAGCCTTTATTATATAGTATAAAATTATGCATGTTGTTGAGGGCCTCTCAAATCAATGCACCTGTGTCCGAGTGGTTGCCTTAAAATGCACCATGTCCCTAGCACTCTTAAAATCTTTCTAAAACTCTATGACTAATACAGGAACAGTTTTAAATGCCCTTGTATGTCTGGGAGATCATCCACGTTCAGGTCCTGAAGCCCCTACAGGCTACATCTTTGTTTTTGTTTGTTTCTTTTTTAAAATTTTATTTACTCATGTATGAGTGTTCTGTCTGCAGGCATGCCTGCCTGCAGAGCTGCGTGCCAGAAGAGGGCATCAGATCCACTGTAGATGCTGTGAGCCACCATGTGGTTGCTGGGCCTTGAATTCAAGACCTCTAGAAGAGCAGCCAGAGTTCTTAACTGCTGAGTCACCTCTCCAGCCCCCGGGCTTAAATTTTAAAGCTTGCCACTGGAGCTGCTTAGGAATTCCTAGCCCTTGTGTCTGTGCTGCTGTGTTTTCTTCCTTCCATCAAGACTCAAACCAAGGGGCTGGGGAGATGGCTCAGTGGTTAGGAGCACTGACTGCTCTTCTAGAGGTCCAGAGTTCAATTTCCAGCAACCACATAGTGGTTCACAACCATCTGTAATGGGATCCAATGTCCTTTTCTGATATGTCTGAAGACAGCTACAATGTACTAAAATAAAATAAATAAATAAAAGTTCAAAAAAAAGAAAAGATTTAGATCAAAGCTGCACATTATCGTTTATGCCTGTAATTCTAGCACTTGAGAGGCTGATGAAAGAGAGTCTCAAATCCAAGACCAGCTTGAGTCTACATTGGGTGTGGTGGTGCATACCGGGCTGCACAGCATGACTCTGTCTCAAAACAAAACAAAACAAAACAAAACAAAAAAACCAAACACCAAAATTTTTACATCAGCTTTTTTTCTTTTCTTTTTTTAAACAAGGAGGCCATCCTTGATCCCCCCTCCTCCATCAAGTTTTGGTGGGTGGTTCCAGCTTTATATAGCAGTTCTCTTATCTCTGATTTCACTTTCTAGGGTTTCACTGCAGCCAGTCATTTGTTCAAAAGCACTGAATGGAAATTCCAGAAAGAAACAATAAATACGGTTTAATATGTGTGCTGTTCTGGGTAGTGTGGGAAGCCTTCACAGTTCAATTGCATCCTGCCTGAGCCTTTATCCAGCCTGTCCATGCTGTGTAGGTGACTCACTCAGTCACTTAGCACCAGGCTGCTCTTAGACAGCTGTCCAGATAGTGTAGCACTTAAATTCTTGAACCTGACTGGCAGATTCTACAGTAGAAATGGTGAAAATTTGGAAACAATGAGGAGAAGACATAAAAAAAGTCTTCCTTCAGTCAAAGGAAAATCCTTGCCTTAAAGAAAAAAAACAAAACGAAAGGAACAAAACCCCATGTGCTGAAATTGCTATGATTTCTGGTAACTCTTTGTTCACTGGGACAGGGTCTTATGTCATAAAAACTGTACCGCTCCTTCTCTCCATGGAGCTGAGGATGACCTTGAACTTTGATTCTCCCATCTCCACCCAAGTGCCAGGATTGCCTGTGTGCACTGCTGTGTTCAGTTTATTCCATGCTGTGGGTTGAACCCAGGGCTTTGTGCATTCTGGGTAAGTGGTTCATCAAGTACACTACTTCCCCAGATCCTTTCCTTTCAAATTATTGGACACCTTTCACGGCTCCATCCCAGAAAGCAGAGATATGATGGTTGTATCTTGGCACCTAGAATGGCATAATGCTAAATAAATCTGTGGGGTCTGAATGACAGAATAAATGACGCCCACCCATCAACCAAAGGTAAGTTTGGAGACGGTGACTGCACAGAGCCACCCGAGTGGTGTTTTTAAGCCTACATTAAGCTCCTCACTCCTGGAGTAGTTCAGTTCTATAACTCAGAAGCTCTTTTCTCTCCCTTTTCCTTTAAATAAAAACGTCTGGGCAGAAGTTAAATGTGTGGCTATGGGCGCTCTGAGTGAGTGGGGATAAACACAGACACTACAGGAGAGAAAGCATCCAAGTGAAATTTGTTAACTATGGCGGAAACATGTATTCCACCGGGTGACCAGTGACATCAGTAGGCACTACTGCTGCCAGGCCTTGAGTCAGGGAGAGAGGTCAGTTTAACTCTGATTCAAAGAATAAATCGGGGCCTTGAATTATCAAGAAACATCAGAGGTAAGAGAGCTTCTGCCTCTGTCGAGTGGAGAGGATTGGTGTTGAACATTTACCACGGTGATTTGATGTTGAAAATGGGGCAGATACTGAAGATGGGAACTACGTAGTGAACTGACTAGGCAGGACTGTCATTCAAAACAGATGCCACCAGGACAGAAAAGGCAGCCCCAGATCGTGAAGAACCTGGGTGCCTGACTCAAGTGTGGTCCGGAGAGAGTCTTTTCCAGGCTTGTTCTTTGGCTTTTCTTCCAGGAACACAGATCCACTTACTCTATTCAGGGCTGAGAATATCATGTCTATGACTGACCAGGACCTTCTCCGAGTAAACACACTCAGGTTAAGGTGACCTTGCTCTGCAGAGAACAGGTCGCCTTTGGAGGATGTGCTATGAGAGAACAAGATGACAAGCAGAATCACACAACAAGGTGACACAGGCAGCTGTGTAGGCAGGTTAAAAACTCCAGTGTGATCCTGAGATGTATTTTTAGTGGAAACCTTAGCTTCTCTCAGTACAAACCCTCCTATGAAATTAATAACAGGGACATTCTAAGGAAAGGACAACCTTTCTTTTTTTAAATCAGAGAGAAAGAAAGAGAGAGGAAGAGAGAGAGGGAGAAAGAAAGAGAGATAGAGGCAAGATTAAAAGACTCTGAATTGTAGATTTAAAAAATAAAATCGCAAAATCTTATTTCACATAAGACACTCGATACTCTATTAATCAAAAGTAGGCATTATGCTAGACCATTTTGCTCAACCCTGGGCTAAAACAAACAATAAGAAAGTATTTGGGCTGGTGAGATGGCTCAGTGGGTAAGAGCACTGACTGCTCTTCTAAAGGCCATGAGTTCAAATTCCAGCAACCACATGGTGGCTCACAACCAGCCATAATGAGATCTGATGCCCTCTTCTGGTGTGTCTGAAGACAGCTGCAGTGTACTCATTTATAATAATAAATCTAGCTGGGTGGTGGTGACACACGCCTTTAATCCCAGCACTTGGGAGGCAGAGGCAGGTGGATTTCTGAGTTTGAGGCCAGCCTGGTCTAAAGAGTGAGTTCCAGGACAGCCAGGGCTATACAGAGGAAATCTTGTCTCCGAAAAAAAAATCTTAAAAAAAAAAAAAAAGAACATATTTAAGGTCGGATAGGTCCCGCTTTGTTATTCAGTAGATAACATATATTAAAATATGCTGTTTATGATCTTTACTATTTGTTCATAGAAATATAACTGTACCTTAAGTTGAAGAACATTGCATGCTTATGAAAAAAATTGCCCAGTGGGGTGTAGGACATACTTCCTCATTTACATAGTGAGTTCTAAAGACAAAGATGGGTTCAAAAGAGTAGAGTCAGTTTCAGACACACAGAAAGACCAGACCTTAGGAAGGGACGTGCCACACATCTCAGATAGCAGGTGAGAAATGCCAGGACACCTCTCACAATGGGTATGGTTCCTTAGTCACTAGGGTAGACCAAGACAAAAAGCATAGATACTCCATAAATGTACCAGCAAGGCTGGTAAAAACAGAACACGTTCTGGATTTTAAAACTCAGCAGCACACCCCCAAGTCCTGTCTGTGACTGACTGGTGCTGCTGAAGAATTAGGGTCCCTGCCCATTCATGATTCCAATCTTCCTCAACCAGAGAGTCTTAAGAAAAAGGTCAGTCTGTGAATAAGAGCAACGGTAAGTCACGGTGTAAGTGAGAATAGCTAAGTGGTAAGGATCTGAACGAGGAAGGGCCAGGCTGTCGGCAGCCAAAGCGGACAGTAGATTACTTAGTCCTGGTGTCTAATGGCGGGAAGCAGGGAAGCCCCAGGAGTCCGAGCACTACAACTTCTGCCTGCCCTGTCAGAAGCATAGGACACCGAGCCCATCACGGCCCTCCCCACACTGAGCATGGGAAGTCCCACAACTGCTTCTTTATTTTCCGACTTCAGTGCCAGCAATGGCTGTCTTACGGACGAGCTGGTCACATCTGGGAGCAGCGCTGTCATTTGTGTCCTGTATGTGCTCCTCTGTGTCGCGTGTCAGTTGTCATCTTCAGAACCTGGAAGTTATGACTTAGCAAAGCCAAGACCTGCTCAGGTGATCACAGCTTCAGAGAAGCAGGAGGAAAGAGAATTCTGGTCTTTGAGATCTGCTCACCAGACCAGGCAGGGCATCAAGCTGCTGCATCTCAGCCCCCTTCTTAGGTGAAGATGTTAACAGCGCAGACTCCGTTTCCCAGTGCCTGGTGCTTTTGGATTAGTTCTGCACACCCAAAGACCCTTTTACCCTTCCAACACAGATAATCCTCTATTTTCCTCTTTCTTTTTGGAGACAGGGTTTTACTATGTAGCCCAGGTTAGCTTCAGACTAGAGTTCTTCCTACCCGTGCCTCCCGAGTGCTAAGATTATAAGTATGTGCCACCTGGGTCCTTTTCTCTAGTTTTGAACGTGGATTTGTTCAGGTTGATGTTAGAGGAGAAAACAAACTCTTCCAGACCCAGAGAGAAAGACGTGAGGGCTGAAGAAGGTGATGATGCGAGGGCAGAAAGGAGAGCAATTGTAGCTAGGAGGGTACTTACCACTTTTTGGTTCCCTTCGTTATCCGTGAGCAGCCATTCAATGTCCAGGGTGTCTTTTTCTGGAAGCCCCAGTTGATGGTGACAGGGCAAGGTAACCTTTTCCTCTGCCACTCTCTTGATCTCAGTGTGAGTTCCCAACGTTCCAACATAATAGGATACTGAAAAGAGAAAACAAAACAAAACAAAACCCTCTAATGAGCAATGCAGATACTGGATGACAGCATAGACCCGGCAGAAATCGCAACAAATAAGCCATGGGGGTGCCTGTGAGCAAGGATGGGGCAAGTCTAAGGCTTCGGGATTCTAGAACTGCAAGCACTTTGCCTGCTCCTCCCAATTGCAGAGCCAAAGATTCTTCAGCCTCCATGGATTTTACCCCTCTGGTGCCTGTCTTCCTTCCTGGCTTATCTTTTTGGTGTTTTTTTGTTTTGTTTTGTTTTGTTTTGTTTTGTTTTGCAACGAAGTTTCACAGCGTAGCTGGGCTACCCTGGTGGGCCTGTACTATCTAGTCCAGCTTGGCTTTTTCAAATCCCCTGCCTCACTAGCAACCATGGTTAGTTCCCCTTATTAGTTTTGCTGTTGTTATTTGCATTTAAAAATAAGTTATGAGGTAATTGCTGGGCCTGGTGGTATAGCCTTGCAGCCTAACGATTAGATGGCTGAAGCAGGTAGATGAATGGATCAAGGTCCACCCAGGCTGCTGAGGAGTTGAAGGCCAACCTCCGAAACTTAGTGAGAACCTGACTCTGAGTAAAAAGTAAAGAGTGATCCAGGAAGTGATGGCGCATAATCCAGTACTCAGGAGGCAGAAGTAGGCTGATCTCTGTGAGTTCGAGACCAGCCTGGTCTACAAAGTAAGTTCCCAGACAACCAAAGTCACACCTGTCTCAAAAATACCAAATATGGGGGAAAAAAAATGAGGAGAAGCCTGTGGATCTAGCTCAGTGGGAGGGTTTATTTAGCTTGTGAGAAGATCTAGGTTCAGTTGTTTTTTTTCAAGTTTTTGTTTTTAAGATTTATTTATTGTTATATGTAAGTACACTGTAGCTGTATTCAGACACACCAGAAGAGGGCGTCAGATCTCATCACAGATGGTTGTGAGCCACCATATGGTTGCTGAGATTTGAATTCAGGACCTTCAGAAGATCAGTCAGTGCTCTTAACTGCTGAGCCATCTCTCCAGCCCTAGGCTCAGTTGTTAGTTCCTCAATAACAACATAAAACAAACGATATAAGTCAACAGCCCCTTTTCAGTTTTTTCATTCTTTGTTTATTTCTCGAGGCTTTCTCTCTCCTCCCTCCCTCTTTCTCTGCCTCTCCCTCTCCTCTCCTTCTCCCTCTCCCTCTCCCTCTGTCTCTCCCTCTGTGGCTCTGGCTGTCCTGGATCCCACTCTGTAGACCAAGCTGGCCTTAAACTCAGAGATCCACCCGACTCTGCCTGGGATTAAAGGAATGTGCCACCACTGCCCAGCCACAACTGTCTTTCATTCAGTCTGTCCTCTACTAGGGAACTCTGCATCAACACAAGCAGCTCTAGTTTCTGAAGTTACAGGGTCAAAGACACTGAAGCTCAGGAGATCCTTCCACACAAAACTTATTTTTCAAAAGAGCTGCTCTCACCCCAGAATGATTTTCTGCATTCTAGCGACATGCACTTAGGAGAATGAAAACATGACAAACACCATTGTACTATAAAGGGAAATTATTCATGCTAGGAGAATTATGCAAATCTAGAGAATCGCACCAGCATCTAATTACAGGGTTTAGGACAATCTTCCAAGGGCTTGGTAAATATTAGAAATGCTGTATGTAAATCATCCGTCTAGGATAGCGTAGCACTTCGAGGTTCTAAAAGAAAGGCAACTTCTGTTATTGCTGAATGCCTCACTGGTCACGCTGCTATACATCTGTAATCCCAGCTACTTGGAAGGCCGAGGCTGGAAGGTCACTTGAATTTCAGCATGACAGTCAGAACCTGTCTTTAAAATAAAGAAAACAAGGGTCGAGTCTAGGGTCTATGTGCCTATAATCCCAGCATTTGGAGTCTAAAGCAGGAGAATCAAAAGTTTGGGGTCACCCGGGCTAAAATAAACGTTAAGAAGTTGGGGTCAGGGAGTTGGTTCAGCAGTTAAGAGCACTGGCTGTTCTTCCCAAGGACCAGAGCCAGGTTTCTTGCCACTTCTTATCACGTGTACCCCAGATGTCAAGTTCTTTCGGAACAAATGTAGTACAAAGTGCAAATTGTGTTCACACACAATTTGAACAAATGTGTGTGTGCCCAGCTTATGTGGTGCAATCAATATAAGAAATAATGCTTTCAATTTCCTTTTACTGCGTATGTGAGAAGATTTCCTGTAAAACTAACATAGTTTTGATTTTGGTTTTTGCTTTGTAGGTTTGAATACATGGCAGATAGCCAGTCAGCACTTAGACCTATTTTACTGTTGAGTGAACTCTAGGCACGGGGGAGGAGCATCATGAGATGAGGTCCTGATAAGTCATTCAGAGCAGAAGTGCTCTGTAACATTGCGGGTCTCCTCTAGCCCATACGGCAGCCCCCAGGAAAGCGGAGAGACTGACCGCATTGTACTGCGTTGAGCTTGGAGGAGGAAGCGCTAGCTTTCATTCGCTGCTGAAACCCGCAGAGTTGTCCTACCCTCGTGCAAAGCTCGAAAACCCTACCCGCCCCCCCTCGCCCCGCCCCTTCGTGCATCCAGGAGGCCCTTGCTATATGCAGAATAAATAAATGCAAAGGCTTTGCTGTGAGACTTGCTGAGGGAGGCCACTAGAGGGAAACAAAGGCTCAGATTTGGCCGATGTCCCCAGAGGGCCGGAACACAGTGGTGGGCGGTGTGCTCTGCGCTCTCTAGCTTCTATTTATAACTCATCCAGAATTAAATACAGCAGCGCCCGGAGGGTGCCTTCGTGAATACAAACGACTTCAGCGAGGCAGGGAATGTCAGCCAGAGCCTACGGATCTGCCTTGTTGTTTGAACCTCAAGTCCCCAAATTCCAAGATGCTACCTGATCTCTGCAGATTCCTGGGACATTTTTTTTTTTTGTCATCTTGAGAAATAATTTGTTTGTTTGTTTGTTTCGAGACAGAGTTTCTCTGTGTAGCCCTGGCTGTCCTGGAACTCACTCTGTAGACCAGGCTGGCCTCGAACTCAGAAATCCACCTGCCTCTGTCTCCCAAGTGCTGGGATTAAAGGCGTGTGCCACCACCGGCCCGGCTAAGAAATCACTTTTTTACTATACGTTGAATTTACAGTCTGAGCTGGCAGGGGCCTCGGTAGTGTTTGTGGGAACCGCTTGGCATGTGCCTGCCATCTGGTGGGTGATAGGGAATGGGCAGGTCCAGCCACCTCTGGCAGCTAGCATAGGATTTCCTGGGCACCAGGGATCATCTTTAGGGGAAGATATCCTTACCGTTGGTCTGTCTAATTTAGGAAGAGATTGCAGCCTGGTCAAGCTAGCGAGTCACAGGGGTTCAGAGAAGGGAAGAATTTTTTTGAAATTTTTGCTATAGTATTTCTCTGTAGGAAGCCGCGTTGGAAGGGGGATTTGGAAAGGGGCTTCTTGTATGCAAAATGCTTTCCTGGAAGCCGTGGGCTTTCCCCAGTGGGGATTTTACAGGCAAGTCAGACACTTAACAAGGTGCTATCTCGAACCGCTTAGCCTTAGCATTATGAGGCCCCCAGCCTGGGGTCGGCACATAGGAGCTGCCCTGTAAACACCCCCCACCTCCCATGCTCCTCTATGGTAAGGAGGGACTAATTCTTAGTGTACTTGCTGCTTTCCACTAAAGTTAGTTTAAGATGTTGCTTTCTAAAACCTTGGGTCTCGTTAGATTCTTTTGATCATTCCAGACTTTTTTCAAAAAAGACCAGGCAAGAGGAAGTTTTTTAACAAAAACCATATTCATATCCCCTGCCCCTCTCATAAGGGATAGTGGGCTGGGCAGTGACCAAAGTACAGTCTCCAACCTCTCTTCTTCCTAAATAGGACTTTCCTACTTTTCCAAAGTTCATTGAATTCCCACGGCGGACAACTTGTCCCTACCATGCTTGTTCTTCCTGAAGGGGAACTACTCAAGCCATCCAAGTAATTTACCAGCCCGTGTAGATCAGAGTTTACAAAATTAGAGCATCCTGTGGCAGGGATCGGAAGTCTGGTCTTGGCACTTTGTGGAGTATACAGTGGAGTGCCCTCTAGTGGCAACACAAATGTAGCCTCCCTTTCTTCCATAGAGTGAGAACGTTTTTTCCATGGTTCCAGGACATTTAGCATTCACTAACCCTGAGTGGGAGGAGTTTCCCCATATTTTGCTTTACCCAGAATGCTCCAGTAGGCCTCAGGAGAATGACCGCTTCATATATGTGTTAGAAAGTAAAAGAAAGGGTCCTTCCAGTATTTGCAAGCCTGAGACAGAAGAAAAGCTGTGAGCACTGTGACTTCAAAGTTAGCCTGGGCCACACTGACTTAGCCTGTCTAAAAACAAAACACAGAGAAAGAACAAAAACAAAGGAAAAAAAATCCCTCTCATTGTATAGATCAAGAATTAAGATGAAGAGTGACTCAAGCCAAGTCGGTAGAGTTCTGTAGGGTGGGTGGGGTATGACAGACATCCACACTTTTCTGGAATGCTGTATATACTTCATGAGGAACCAGGGACCTGGATTTAGACAGTCTCCTGACCTCTTTCAGCCTTTTCTTCTCTGTTTGTTTTTTGGATTTTGTTTGTTTATTTTGAGACAGGGTCTCTCTATGAAGTTCTGCCTGTCCTGAACTTTCTCTGAAACCAGAGATCTTGAACTCAGAGATCTGCCTGCCTCTGTGCTGGGATTAAAGACATGTGCCACTACCCCCATCCCCCGCCTCCACGCACACCTTTTCTTCTCTGTAAAATGAAGAAAGGTTGTTGGAAGGATTGTACATGGCCTGGGTAAAAGATCTAATAAGGCACCCACTCAATAAACGGCGCTTATTATTAACGACTGTCGAACTATGTTGTAAAAGACAAAGAGAAACAGAGCAGCACCAAGAAGGCAAACCAGGATTGTGAGGTGTTTGAAAGAGATAGTTCTGGGGAGTCAGGCATGCTGTGGTTGAAGGTTGAAGTCACGATGCTGTGGTGGGAAGGAAGAACACACCAGATGGAGGGAGCACCTGAAGCTGGGGGAGAACCTGAAGCTGGGGGAGAACCTGGAGCTGGGGGAGCATCTGGAGCTGGGGGAGCACCTGGCCTCTCTTGCCAGCTTCACTGGCAGCTAGTGAGGTTCCTCTTCTACCAAGCATATGTTTCCTTCCAAGCCTTGTACCCATTGAAGTACTAAAGTGAAAAACAGAGTTCTGGGAATGTAGAAATAAAGTAAAATAAGAGAGCCATACTGGAAAGCTCCTGTAAGCTGCAGCTTCAGACACTGAGAAGTTGTGTTTCAGAGATAGCCAAGGACATATTGTAAAGTCAAAGCCTGGTGGTCAGAATGTTGAGACAGAATGACTAGGCCATTCTGACTACGCTAAGTAAGGCCAAAACAAAAATAACTGGTGGTTGCAATGACGTTAAGGTCCACGAAAACAAGATTAACAATTCACGAAAAAAAAACCCCAATCCCTCCTGTGGTGAATTTCGAAAAAGACCGCAAACTGTCACCCTGACCTTGCTGATGACAATCCCCCCTACCACCTAGTTACTCAGCCCCTTCCCAGGGACTTTTCAAGGCCAGGTGCAGAGCTGGATAAGGAAGTTGGCTGACTAAGCCAAGAACAGCTCCCTGAGCAAGCCCACCAATTCCTGATGAGATCCTTTGTCCTGTGTTCCACCAACCAGAGTAAGCCAGCTAGCCCTATTGCAGAAAGTAGACAAGATATGTGCTTTCTGAGTTCAGGGTTGATTCCCCTCCCCGCCGTGAGGGTAGGCAACCCCACATATGTGGATCAATAAACCTCATGTTATTGCAACAATCTATTGTCAATCTGTGTTCTCTGGGTTGAGCCAAGATTACTACACCATCCTATCCCAGGATCTCCTTATGAAGGTCTTCAGAAGAGAGAAAAAACTGCATAGGCTATGAGTTGCTAACCAGCAGATCAGACCTATTTCAGCGACCTCTTTAATGCAAACATATTTGGCATTAAACAAAGCTAAAAGCTAAAGGAATGAGGCCAGTGGAATTTCAAACATCTGGAAACTGGGATGGTATCTGGTTACCATTTTCCCCTGAGAGGACATTTGTTCCTTAGAGTCTCTGAAATAGTGGGGTGGGCACAAGGTCTAGGCTTTGGTAAGGCAATGGGTCACAGGGATTCAGTTCCACACCCTAGTCTATGAGCTGGGTTTAAATAAACAGTAGGAAGAAGAAAAGAAGGTAGGGGTTGGGGACAAGGAAAAGATGACAGGAAGAAGATGGTGAGGGGGACAAAAAGAGGAGGAAAAGGAGGAGATGGAGTGGGGGTAGAATAGGGGTAAGGGAGAGCCCTACTGAAACAATGATTTTTTTACTCTGATTTGTTACTGTAATGTGGAGGCTCAAAGCCCTGGGCCTTGTACATATGGGGCAAGGGCTTAACCAGGACAATGCATCCCCAGCCCTAAGTGTTAGGACCTAGGTGAAATATTAAGATCTAGATGGAATGTTATGGCCTAGATGGAATGTTATGGCCTATGTAACTGTTACCTGGCTAGCCTGCCATTACAAGGAAGCTTTCTCATATGTTCCTGCTGTTGGTAGGAAACCCTCTAATGCCAAGACTGATTATGCATTCTGTTACGTTCTATGCCCTTGGAAACCAATCATGATAGAAGTTAGTAGAACTGTTTTGTATAGTTACCCACAGTAAGCTTGGAACCGAACCAATCACCCAACATTATTTCCTGCACCTATCTATGAACTTTTAAATGTATAAGCTGTCCCTAGGATGGACCTCAACATAAGAGAGACACCTGCACTAATATAAGAAACTATTTGGAGTAAGACTTTCATTTTGCCAGGCAGTGGTGGTGCACACCTTTAATCCTAGCACTTGGGAGGCAGAGGCAGGTGGATTTTTGAGTTCGAGGCCAGCCTGGTCTACAGAGTGAGTTCCAGGACAGCCAGGGCTATACAGAGAAACCCTGTCTCGAAAAACCAAAAAATAAATAAATAAATAAAAATCTAACCAAACCAAAAACAAACAAACAAACAAACAAACAAAAAAACCCTCTAGAATCTTAACTCTAATTCATGGTTCAGCTCCTGAATCTGGATGCTCAATAAACTCTCCCTGTCTGACAGCGGTCAGTGCCTGTATGGTTTGTGAGGTGTGATTCCTAGACCCCAACACTAAGTTTTCAGATGAAACAAAGGCTGATCAAAGCGGAAGCCTCATGCCAGGGGTGGTAGTGCCTACCTTTAGCGCCAGCATGGAGGCAGAGACATCTGGATCTCTGAGTTTGAAGGCAGCCTTGCCTCCATAATGAATTCCAGGCCAGTTAAGGCTACATAGTGAATGTATGTCTCCATAAGGGGAGGAAAGAAAGAAGGGATGAGGACTCACCCTTTCCCTGCTCTGTGACAGACTGTCTAGTATGTGATTTAATGTGACCACCCACATTAAAAACTTCCACTGTTTACTTACCAAGTGCAGATGGCACTGAGAATACAAGGATGTGGGCCTCGTGATCCCTAAAGCCCTCAGAAAGCTGACGGTTAATGATACCTTCAATTAATTTAACAGTTAACTCAGCTCCTTCCAAAGCCACATCCCAAGTGAGGCCCATGACTACAGAGTGAGCTGATGCCATCAGTTCTATTTAGCAAAAACTGAAGCCATGTAGTTCATAGGAAGCACCATGGAGATAGCTCACTTCTGGTCACCCTCCCAGCATCCCAACATCAGTGGGAAACAGGTCATTTCTATTAAATATATATGCACCAAGCTAGGTAGACAAGTTAATCTGATTGGGCACTCTGGAGATACATAATGGTCTTGCCAGCTGGGACTCTGAGCCAAGCAGAAGGAGAAATTTAATAGAGATACGTCGGAAGTTACAACCAGACACAAGGACAGGGTCGGAACCTGGAATTAAATAAGAGTTTAATTGACTGCTGGTTGAGATGACTGTGAATTAAGCGCAGGACTGCACTCATGGTGGTATGATGTTGCAGACACAGGAGTGATGCACCCTACAGGAGCCAAGTTGTCACATTAAGCACAGCTATGTATGGTGCTAGACGTTAAAAGCTGGATAAGGCTTTGATGAATAAACAATCGAAATTTGCGATCGGAGGATTGTAACCAGGAAATGATGAAGTCGAAGAGTCATGTCTAAAGTATAGTTGGCACAATTGCAGGTGAATGTCAGCAGGACAGAATACTACAGGGCAGTCTGACATCTGCCTTCCGATATTTAAAAGATGGCAAAAGAGCCAGGCTCGGAGGCCAAGGCTGTAATCCCTAGGGAAGCTAAAGTAGGAAGCTCGCACGTTCAAGGTTCGCTTGGACTATATAGGGTGACCACAAGACCAGCAAGTTACTGGGCAATTTACTGAGATTCCATGTCAAAAAAAGAGTGAAAAGATGGCTGAGTATAGACCTCAGTTGTAGGTCCCTTGGACAGCGCGCACAAGGCCCTAGGTCTAATCCCCAAACCCAGAGGAGAAAGCACTTGCAAAAAAGCAATGAGCAGGATTTCCTGTGTGGGGAGGCAGTGGGCAGCACCTGATGTGTCAGAAGGGCTCTTCATGGTTTTTGTGTCAATCAGTGTGTGACTTTGCTCACCTGTCTGTAGCTCATCTTACAGTCCTGGCTCCAGATCAGAGAGAGATCAGTGATTTTGGTGAAGAGCCTGCAACCTCAGCTGATTGAACACCCCCCCTTAGGATGCTGCCAGTCCGTGGCCACAGTTAAAGGAGACTCTTGTGAGTTTCTAGCCTCCAAACTTATTGCAGCATCAGGGTTAATGGATGTCCACTAGCGAAGCAGCTAAGTGAACATTGGAAGTTCAATTGTATGTTATCTGATGCTACTTTTCACCGGCATCTCCTCTGAACCAAGTCCTATGGGTATCATTTTTTTTTTTTTACCATACTCAGCATGATTTTCTATGTCTGTGTGTGCAGGGGGGCACACATATGTACCTGTGGTGTTCGTGGGTTTGAGTGGCTGTGGAAGTTGGGAAATCACCCCTCTCCTTTTTTTTCCCAGGATCTCTCATTGGCCTGGAACTCACCCAGTAGGCTAGATTGGCAGTTTAATAGCCCCAAGGAACCTTCCTGTTTCCACCTCTCCAGCACTGGAATTACAAGAGTGTGTGTGCCACAGTACCCAGCTTTTTTGGTTTGTGTTTTGCATGAGAGCTAGGGATTGAACTCAGATCCTCATGTTTCAGTGGCAAGCACTTTATCCACTGAACCATCTCTTCAGTCCCAACATGATCTTTTAAAATAAAAGTGTGGTGTCCTGTTTATATTTAAGAATTCTTCATATGGGAAAAAAGGCTTCTTTAGATTTAAAAAACAAATCAAGTCACCTCATAAGCCTGTTGGGGATTGTTCCTTGGGGCAGGATTATAGCCATATGGCATAACTGATTCAACCATACAATGATAGATTGGGAGAGCTCCAGAATCTTCCCATATCACAGATAACAGAATCGTGTGCTTCTAAGAGACATTAACAATATCTAGGCCTCGTACATCGTTGTTGCAGGGCTCTTGTTTTGCAGCGCTGGGGAATGAACTCAGGGCCTGGCACATGCTGAGCAAGCGCGCTACCACTGCCCTACATCAAAATCTGGAGGTAATATGTGGATAGACTTGTTAGCAGTACTGTCTGACAGCAGAATGGGCTGTGGAATTCAGTAAAATTCTCATTCACCTAGGGTTATTCAGAGGCTGCAAAGGGGATCCTTCTACGTCAACGTTAAATTGAATGTTCAAAGCATTTGTCATTATGAAGAATATATACTTGGCGAATTTATGCCATGCAGAGTATAAAATACAAAAACATGTACTATTGCATGCTGGTGTGTTTATAGTCACCATACTGAGGTCTTATGGTTTACATAAAGGGTCTAGTTTTGTTTCCTTGTGTCCTTCACTTTCCCAGGGTTCTTGGAAAGAATGGAAAGGAACTTGTCCATAGGCTACAGTACTCCTTTCTGCTGTCACAGGGCTACAGCGCTCCTCTCTGCTCTGTCTCAGGGCTACAGTGCTCCTCTCTGCTCTGTCTCAGGGCTACAGCGCTCCTCTCTGCTCTGTAGACATTTTAATCCACAAGGGGGCAGAATTCACTCAGAGAGAATTAACAAATACCCAACCTTGGTTTCTCCTAACAAAGCTCATAATGGACAAAGAATTATAGACTATTCTGGGCTTGAGCTTGATCAGCAGTTTGCGGCATTTGGTGTCTTGTGTTAAAACTACATGCACTTAATTCTCAAGGGCCTATGCAACAAACAGAAACCTTAGGAAATAGCAGGGCTTTCAGAGGAATTTTATCCAGGAAATGGGAATTAGCAGTGTTTTAATAACTTTAAAGTAAAAAAATAATAATTTTGTGTTTTCGTGTGTCTTGTCTGTAAGTATGTTTATATATCACATGCATGCTTGGAGGCCTTAGAAGAGGGTGCTGGGTCCCCTGGAACTAGAGTTAAGGCATTTTGTAAGTCACAGTGTGGGTGCTGGGAACCCAAGGTATGTCCTCTGTAAGAGCAGACAGTGCTCCTACACTGAGTTAGATCTCCAGCCCCTGTTTTTCTTTTTCTTTTTTTTCTTTTTCTTTCTTTTTTTTTCTTTTTCTTTTTTTTTTTCCGAAACAGGGTTTTTCTGGATCGCCCTGGCTGTCCTGGAACTCACTCTGTAGACCAGGCTAACCTTGAACTCAAAAATCCGCCTGCCTCTGCCTCCCAAGTCCTGGGATTAAAGGCGTGTGCCACCACCACCCTCCAGCCCCTGTTTTTAATGAATTTTAACATCTCAAGATCAATATTTCACTCTCTGCAACTAAAACAGATGTTTGCTTTGTTTGTCTAAGACCAAAAATATTTATTTTAATTGCAGAATACATTATAAGAAACAAAACAAAACAAAACAAAAAAGTTACTAGGTAGATGCGACATACTGTCTCAGTAAATAAAACAAAAAGGGAAAAGACAAAAACCTGTCCCAGGCCAGATGGACAGCAGTGGCATGAGTCAATCTCTGCACTCGGGAGGCAGAGGCAGAGACAGATCTCTGTGAGTTCAAGGACAGCCTGGTCTACAGAGTGAGTCCCAGGACAGCCAGGGCTACCCAGAGAAACCCTGTCTCTCAACACCCAACAAACAACAATTAAAAACCCACCACTTGTGCCAGAGCCACATGCATGTAGTATCTATATTTGGGAGGTAGAGGCAAGAGGATTGCTTAGAGTAAAGGTAAACTTCTCAACAAACCAACCAACCAAACAATAAAAGGCCAAAGGACTGGCTGGAGAAATGGCTCAAGCAGTTCAGAGCAGTTTCTGCTCATTGATGACAGTCAGTATTTGGGTCCCAGCACTCACATCAGGCGTTCACCAGAGCTTGTAACTTCAGCTTCAAGGGAACTCTTCTGACTTTCCCAGGCACGGGCACACACATGCACGCACTTGCATACACACACACACACACACACACACACACACACACACACACAAAACGTAATTAAAAGCCAAAGAACGAAGCACAACAGAAATCTTCCCTGATGGTTAACGATGCCAAGATGTCAGTAAAGGGCCCCGAGCACTTTCAGCCTTGAAGTTCAGACTCTCTTCTAGGCCAAGAATCTACCCTACCTATAAAATCGTGGAAGATGCTGGTTATGTGGACTCTAGAACCTCAAACAAGAGCAGGCGTGTGGAAGGTCATCTAAGTCACTGTCACGGCTTCGGGCCATGAATCAAAAGGTAGTCTGCTGAGTCATGTCAGACACATGCTGATTATAGCTGAGAATATGAATCACAGTGAGACAGCTCTGAGATCGAGACAGTGCTGCGGAGTACCACCTTTTTGTTATTGTATATCACACACTCAGGGATATCAGCCGATGCCATATTTCCTTACTCAAACCCCGAATCCCCTGCTTCTGTGAGTGCCACAAACCAGCAAGGACTCTGACAGCATAGTTGTCATCCAAAGGGAAGTGACAGGAGCACATCATTGTTCACACATACAAGTGGCACTCTTATTGTTGTGTTAGGTACTGTCAGGGTTGGAGAATTACCTTTTGTCTATGAAAAGACCACAGCTTGACAGAGAAACACACACACACACACACACACACACATACACACACATACACACCAAATCACACACACTGTGCAATGAGCATGTGTGAGGGTCGGTAGTTCTCTAAGAACTCAGAGGGTGAAGATCACAAAAAGGGTTGGGTTGGTTGATGTTCTAGCAGCTGTTAATGACAAGAAATGACATGCTGTAAGTTGTGAATAAGAGTCTGACTGTTTGATATACCTAAGTCACCGAGCCAATCGTGGCACAGGCATATGAGACCCTTTATCCTGACATGTTCTCAGAGTGTGACAGTGGGGAGGAGGAAGACCAATAGCATGCAAGCTTCACTACTGCAGACTGGAAGCTGACCAGCTCTCTAGGAATTAACTTTTTTGTTGTTTTTTTGGCCTCGGACTCGGACATTCTTTCTGCCTTAGCCTTTCAAGGGATTTATAGTGTGTGCCACCATACACTAGAGGTTTTATCCTCATTTCTCAAGAATGTGTGTGTGTGTATTCTGGCTCACATATGCAGGAACACATGCGTACACATCCCTGTCCAGAATCCTCTGTGTGCATGCCTGTGCCAATCCACAGATCACGGAGTGTTTGTCTTTGATTATGAATGACACTTCCAGAGATCCAGATCTTACTCTGGCTTATGTCCTCAGCATTTCTATTTACAGCCTCGGTCTCATTCCAAATGCTAAGGCATTTTCATATCTAAATCTTTTATTACAGTTGGAGATCTGAACAGAAGCGGGAACTTAAAAATAGACACTTACCGAGAGTGACAGTGGATAGTGGACCCATGACCATGAGGGACTGAAGGCATGTCGATGGCTGAAATCCACATCCACATGAAAACTTCGATTAAGTATCTTTCTTGTTCTACCTTCTTATCAAGGCTAGTAAAATAGCAGGTGACTGCTTTGAATGTCACCTCTTCTCCTTCCTCAGTCACTTTCTAGGAAGGGACAGCAAAGGCAGGACATGGACAAATGAATCAGGAGAGCTGCATTTTCCACTCTTGGGAAAAAATCCATCCAGTATGATTAAACATGACAATACAGTCAGGTGGTGGTGGGGCACACCTTTAAGCCCAGCACACAGGAGGCAGGAGGCAGAAGTAGGTAGATATCTATGACTTTGAGGCCAGCCTGGTCTAGAGAACAAGTCTCAGGATAGTCAGGGCTACACAGAGAAACCAGGTCTCAGAAAAACCAAACCAAACCAAATCAAACAAAAGACAATACCAATTTGCCATTGTATATAGGTAACTCCCCTGCATAGAAATGTTGCTTAGTAAAAGCTGATAATATAACAAAATTTTTGATGTTTATTTGTGTGTGCATGTGTGCAGCCATGTGCAAATGTGCCACAGTACACATGTGGAGCTTACTGGACAATGTGTGGCACTGTTTTCTTCTACCATGTGGATCTCAGGGATGGAATTCAGATGGCCAGGCTTGGCAGCCTGTGCCTTGTACCCACTGAATCAACCCACCTTTCTTACTATTCCACCTCCCCTCTTTTACTGAGGCTGGGTTTAAACTCACAGTTCTCTCTGCTAGCTTTGTGAGTGACAGGATTACAGGTCTGCACTATCACACTTAGCTAAAGATTCTTTGACATGTATATGCAGAACACTGTTGCTTGATTAACATTCATTTCCATCTTCCATCTTCTCAGTAACTCTTACTGGCACACATAGACATGAAAATAGGAAGACTGGCTTGTCCACAGCCACACAATGAGGAATAGACACATAATTCTAATCTGTCATTTCAGGGAGAGATGGACATCCTTGGCAACATATTAACAACCCCCCCCCACCCCCAGTATATCTGGTTAATGAAAGTTGTATTGCTCTAGAATCTTCTCAAAACTTTTCTTATTCTCTTCTACTCTATTCAGAGGTGTTTCTCAGTCTTTCTGTGCTCGGGCTCCCCTTCTGTAGATATGAATGAACTCATATGACATCACTAGCATTTGGAATAGATTAAGTATTGTGATTAAACAGCAGCATTTTATTATTTATTTATTTATTTATTTAACCATTCCACCACTCTTTATAATTTACTCTAACTCTGTACTTAAGTCTTCAAAAAGGGTGCGGGTGGGTGAGTGAGTGAGACAGTGAGTGAGTGAGTGAGTGAGTGAGTGCGGGAGGGCGGGCGGACGGACTGACAGAGGAGCTGGCGGTGGCAGCGAGGAACAGAAAATAACAACAAACCCCAAGTGGTGGAGTGTTTTAAAAATGAGACCTAGATGGCGTGGAGCTGAGGTCGCCGCCACCCTCCCTCCTTACACTGTGCTTAGACGCTCCCTTCCCCTAACTGTGGCTCCATTCCGCTAATTGTGCCTGTTCCTTGCCCCGCAAACCGACTAAGTGAAAATTAGTCACGTACTTCCACTTAGAGAATGATTTCGCCTGTTTCCACAGCTTTCTGTCATACTTTCATTTTTGGGTGCCTGAGAGGGTCGGCCCGCCCGCGTCCAGCCAGCACGGGGGACAACGGGGACCGTTTGTGCCACTTGGGAGAAGTGGTGGGTACTCTGCTCCGTCGTGCGTGGCTGATTGTCCCCCTGAGCTAGGGGAGGACCCCAGTGAGTGAGTGTGGCGGCGCGTGAGCGATCTGTATTGGTTTGCTTGGTTGATCGAGAGCGTTGTCGGGCGACACCTAGTGGTGACAAGTTTCCGCACCGCTCCTGCTCTCCGGTTGATGACAAAGGACAGGGAAGTGCCTGCCGTGAGCCGGCCAGGCAGGCTGAGTGGGAGGCCGGGCAATCAGGTAGGTGCGTCCCAGAGATGGTATCGTGTTTGGGACTGTCTATACCTAGGAGGCTGTACTGGGAGATCAAACAGCAGCATTTTAAAGCAGGCTTTCCAAAATTACACATGGTGAATTTCATGCCAATTGAAAGAAGGTGGGCACAACAGAAGTACCCACTACCTGGTTCTATTTATAAGAGGTTCAGAGAGAGGAAAGAACTAATCTGGCCCAGGTACTTTATTCTAAGCATTAGATCTCCCAGGTGAAGGCCAGCCTAGTCTGCAGAGTTCCAGGAAAGCCAGGGCTACATTGAAACATTGTCTCAAAAACAAAGCAAAACAAAAGGAAAAGGAAGAAAGAACTAATCTGTTCATTAAAGTCTAGACAGCTAAGTGTACACACACACACACACACACACACACACACACACACACACACACTCTCTTTTACTTAATCAGAACCCTATAAAACAGTATTTGTCTCATTTCACAGAGTAAAATGGAAGACTCAGAAAGGCTAATTTGCTTAAAGATCTCAGTGCTAATAATTGTTAGGACTGAAATTTTAACTCTAGTAGTGTGGCATGAAGTCTGTGCTCTACACAGGACATCAAACACAACATGTTGGTATCGTTTTGGTAGTGTATCTTCCTATATACTACGGACTATGTCACCGGGAACATTTTACAAAGGTGTTGCCATTCTGTCATCAGGGAGCAAAAAAACTCCAAACTCTCTTCAGAGATTATAGCCAACAGTTACTGTCTGTACAGCATCCTGTAGGCAGCATCTTCAGGTCTGTTAGTAATCCTCTAAGAGGCTACAGTTGTAGTCTCCGAATCGCTGGGGAGAACAATTGGAATACATTCTTATTAATGGGATCATGAAAAGCTGACCAGATGCAGCAGTCCCTTATCTAAGATAGACTTTTTCAGTTACTTAAAAATAAGCCCCATGGGGCTAAGGAGATAGTTCAGTGGTTAAGGACAGTGGCTGCTTTTTCAGAGAACTTGGTTTTGCTTCTCAGCAGCCACATGGAGAAGGGTCACAATTATCTTTATCTCCAGTTTCAGGGAAACTGGACATTCTCTTCTGGTCTCCTCTGGCACCAAGCAAGAACAAGGTGCACAGACATTCATCCCTACAAAACACCCATATACAAATAAAATAAAAAAAATAAAAATATTAAATTTCATGTTAGATAAATTCTTAGAGTATAATGAGCTTTATTTTATTTTTATGTGTTTGCATGTCTTGTATGCTTTCATATCTGTGGAAGCCAGGAGATGATGTTGGATCCCCCTGGGATCTGGAGTTACAGGTGGTTGTGAACTACCTTACGTGGGTGCTGCAAATCAAACTTCTGTCTTCTACCAGACCAGCAAGTGCTCTTAGCTAGTGTACTGGCTGGCTTTGTGTGTCAACTTGAAATAAGCTGGAGTTATTAGAGAGAAAGGAGCCTCCCTCGAGGAAATGCCTCCATGAGATCCAGCTGTAAGGCATTTTCTCAATTAATGATCAGGGGTAGGAGGGCCCAGCCCATTGTGGGTGGTGCCATCCCTGGGCTGGTAGTCCTGGGTTCTAAAAGAAAGCAAGCTGAGCAAGCCAGGGAAAGCGATCCAGTAAGCAGTACCCCTCCATGGCCTCTGTATCAGTTCCTGCCTCCAGGTTCCTGCTCTGTGTGAGTTCCTGTCCTGACTTCCTTTGGTGATTCACAGCAATGTGGAAGTGTAAGCTGAATAAAACCCTTTCCTCCCCAACTTGCTTCTTAAGAAGGTCATGATGTTTTGTTCGGGAATAGAAACGCTGACTAAGACAGCTGGTGAACAATCTCTCACACCTTACAGTAAGCTTTAATATACTTCTTACAGTAAGTGTGTAAGCCGAACCACAGTCCTCCATTTGGCTTTTTTTTCCATAAGGAAAAAAATAATCTTACAACTTTTCTTCCAGGGGCTGATAATGTCTATTAGAATCCAGGCCTTGGCTGAAGAAAGCAACCAGTCTCAGCAGGGGAGGAGTTGTAAGGGAAGTGGGTTCTGGAACTTTCCTTCTTCCAGTCACTCCTGTGACCCACACCCAAGTGACTCAAAGGACTGCATCATGCGATCCGCTGTCTTCACTCATGGTTTTCTTCACATGATCTAACTGTGAGTCCTGAGCTTGTCTTGCTAGTTTGTCTTTGCAGTTTCATCAGAGCTGAAAACCAACGTAGCCTGACCTCCCTTCCCACACACCGGGCATCCCTCATGCTAGGGGCAGAAGAAATCACCCACTCGAAAATCGCCCACGTGCTTCATCATCCACAATGAGTGTCCCCCAGTCCAGCTACTGAGTAGCATTCCTTTAAAGGGTTTGAATGTAACCATATGGTAAGTAAACATTCAGACAGAACAAGAGGTGCACAGAAAGAAATAGCTCTCCTTTTCACGCCCTCCCTCCCTTCCCTTCTATAGATGACTCACTGCATGTTCATGTGCATTCTATGTGCCACACAGATTTACAGTTTGGCTAGATACAGACTGTTAGGTTGGAAATGGATTTTGCTCAAATTTCAGACAGATTGCTCAATTAGTGTGGTTGATACTTAATCCTGACTGTCAAGTTGGCTGGGTGGAGGTATGCCCAAGAGACAGGAAAGCCCAACTTTGGGGATGTTTGTGATGGCACTGTCAGAGAGGCACTTCCTGTATGTGGGGGTGTGAGTGAGTGGTACCATCCCTACTGGCTGGAAAGAGACCCCACATCTGTCCATCATGAGGTTAGGCTGTGGTAGATACTTCTAGTGCCTTGATGTTCAGATTCCCCAGAATGAGCAAATTTTAGGCTTTTATTATCATCTTGGGGGTTGTAACATTTTACTATGAGTCTTGGTGTGTATCTCTCTCTCTTTCTCTCTCTCTCTTTTTCTTTCTTTCTTTTTCATTTGTTGTCAAGCCATTTAACATGAAGACTTGTTTCATGTATCAGGGAATATTATTGTGCTATTTAAAAACAGTTGCACACAACTCCTCCGTGCAGTTCTCCCTTAAATGTCGGACTTCCTGGGATCACTTTCTGTGTCTGTTCTCTCTTGTTGCTTCATTGAGCCGTTCCAAGGGTTTTCCTAAGGGCCCTCCGGGGAAGCATTATAAGAAAGTTGTTAAAACTGGCCGTTCAGCTATCAGATCTGTTCTTTCCTGGCTCCGTAACCTTCAGTACTTTCCTTTTCATTGTTGTATCTTAAGTTTTTTTCTCATTACAAGATGGAGGAAATAACTGTATGGAATCCATGGACATTAAATAAAAATTAAAATCGAGTGTGATGGTTCATACCTTTAATCTCAGCAGGTGGATCTCTGTGAGTTTGACACCAGCTTGCCCCTCACCAAAAATGTTTAAGAACTTCAGTTAGTCTAAGTTCACTTCTATGTATTGGTGGTTTGCCTGCATGTGTGTTTGTGTGAGGGCATCAGATCCTCTGGAACTAGAGTTACAGACGGTTGTGAGTTGCCATGTGGGTGCTTGGAATTGAACCTGGGCCCTCCGGAAGACCAGCCAGTGCTTTTAACCACTGAGCCATCTCTCCAGTTCCTTAAACACACTTCTGATACATAATAAGTGTCCATTAAGTATTGCTATTATTGTTATTACCTGTTTCTCTTAAATAACATCCCATTCTTTAAGGATTCATTCCATTTATGGCTCTGGGATAGTAACCAGTGTTCCTTATATGTCTCTCTCTGTTTTTCTCTTTACTTAGATGTCTTGGGGGAGAGAGATAGAGAGGAAAAGGGAGAGAGAAAGAGAGAAAGGGAGAGAGATAGAGATAGATAGATAGATAGATAGATAGATAGATAGATAGATAGAGTGAGTGAGTGAGTGAGCAAAAACCAGTTTGAAGGTGCTGTGAATACACTGGAATGGGAATTGGTCCAGGCTGGGTTTCTCTGTACACTTTTTCATTGTAGAATTTTTAGATGGCAGTGTCTGTAAGTCATTTCCTTCCTTCCTTCCTTCCTTCCTTCCTTCCTTCCTTCCTTCCTTCCTGCTTTCTTTCTTTTTTTTGGGGGGGGAGGGATTGTCTTCCTCTGATGTTGTTGCATTTGTTCACAAAATTCTTTTTTCTTTTTTGTTGAGTCAGTGTCTCATGAAGCATAGGCTAGACTTGAATTTGTTAGGTGGCTGGGGTTGGCCTTGAACTCCTGATCCTCTTGCTTCTGCTCTCAAGTGCTGAGATTATTGGTTTGTGATCTTCCACCCAGCACTGTCCAGAGACTTTTCAAGTCAGCTGTCTGTTGACAGGAAGTAGGTGAGGACATGTCTGAACCATGAATACATAGAGCAACCTCAGAGAAAAGGGTTGCAGACTCTGGCTTTGCTTCCAGCTTGGCTTGCTTTGTCCTGTACCTGATGCCACCGAGTCTAAGTTCCTAAACTTCCCTACTGGGATCACAGAGGATTTGGGACATCTATCTGGAGGCACGGAAACAGAAACCTAGATATCTAACTACCTGTCATGGTTTGAATATGCTTGGCCCAGGGAGTGCTACTATTTGGAGGTGTGGCCTTGTTGGAATAGGTGTGTCACTGTGGGTGTGGGCTTAAGACCCTCATCCTAGTTTCCTGGAAGCCAATATTCTGCTAGTTGCCTTCAGATGAAGATGTAGAATTCTCAGCTCCTTCTGTACCATGCCTGCCTGGATGCTGCCATGTTCCCATTTTGATGATGATGGACTGAACCTCTGAACCTGTAAGCCAGCCCCAATTAAATGTTGTCCTTATAGGAGTTGCCTTGGTCATGGTGTCTGTTTATAGATGTAAAGCCCTGACTAAGACACTACCCCTACCCTTTTTGAGGAAAGGTCTCATGTGACCACCCAGGTTGGGCTTTAGACTTCTGATCCTTCCACCATTATCTCCCAAACCCTGGGATTATGAACATGTACCACTACATTCTGTTTGCTACCCTTTAAAAGCAGATCCCCTAGCCCCAGCTGTAAGTCCCAGTCCTCGGCTCAGCTGTCTGCTATACTCAGATAGACTGCTGTCCTGTAATGGACTGGTTTGCTCCTCATAAGTCTTCATTCACTGAACTCACATGTCAGTTGTCTCTCTCCTGTACACTCTCATCGATAAGACTTGCTGACATTTCTCCTCTACTTTTATTTCCTTCCCCATTCTCTTGTCCTTGGGGACTCTTGTCCACTCCGTTCCTTTGTTTTCACCTTAATTGGAGTTGGGAGAAGAAGCAGGAAAGTACTTATGTCCAAGCTGCTGCTACTTACAGGAAGGGTTTGGAAGGGAAGGCAGGTGGGCATCTCCTCAGTTTAGATTTTGAGAACATCTACAACTTGGATCTGCCTGTGACTTTCTATCCTTCCACTTCCTGTATTGACAGTCATCTTTGCTGAGTTTAGTCCCTCCACTGCCAGAGTGCTTGCTGTCCTGCTGCCCAGCTCTGCACCACAGGGGACAGTCCTCGGAGAAGAGGACAGCTGGTCCTTGTGCTCAGCGGCTTCCGTCGGATCCTGGGTGTTCACACTCAGGCTGGGAACCATTACTGTTCCAACCATTACTGTTGCAACATCCTCTGCTTGGCAGGAGACAAGAGCAGAAAGAGCTCTCCTTTCCCATTAGGCTCTGCTTCTCCACAGAGCCTGCCTGAGAGAAGAAGGTACTAGGAGCACTGAAGCAAGCCTCAATGAGAAAGAGGAAACTGCCAATCACTTTCTTGTCCATCTGTCTGTCAGTCAGCAGTCTGTTTTTCCAATATTGGTCTTGCTATATAGCCCATGCTGGCCTCAAACTGACTATCCTCCTGCCTCAGCTCCAGACATTTATTTAATTTTAAGACAATTTTAATTTAATTAATTTATTTAATTTTAAGTCTCACTATGATACCCAGGAAACATACCCTTGAACTCCTAAATTCAAGTGGTCCTTCTGCCTCAATCTCCTAAAGAGCTAGAGCTGGCACTATTGAGCCTTGATTTGTTATCTCTTGACGCCATGCCAGGGTCTGACCTGTGGCCTCACCAATGCACTGTCATTTTTACCTAAGACACCACAAGAGAAAAACTGTGGAGTTTTAAAATTCCCTCTTTCTCTTCCTTTTTTTCCTCTGATGCTCTCACTTCCTCTTTCCTTCTTTCAGTTTAACAGGTTCTCTGAGCTTAGGGTCTTTTTGGTTAGACTGGGGAGAAGGAATGAAGGTTTTCAGAGGTTAAGGGAGCACAGAAATCCCCTGGATGAGCCATCGCTGCAGTGTAAATGAAGCCCTGTTCTGCCCAGCACAGCGCTTTCTCAGCTCTCACCTCTTTTGCTGTGTCTGCAGTTTGGAAACCCTTCTAGAGACTGAGGTCTGCTTAGGAAAAATATTTGTTTAAATCCTTTATTTTTTTTTCTCTCTGTGGTCTTTAGAAACCACTATGGTTTTCAGTTTTGCAATCAGCTTTTCTGGGCATATCACATTTGTCTCCAGCTGTGACCTTTCTGGGGCCATGAACTCTGCAAACTCTAGGAGGAATCTGATATTCCTGTGGGTGAGAAATTGGCGGTAAGGTCTGTGAGGGGATACAGGCACATGCAGACAAATGTCTTAGCCAGTGAGTGAGCAAATGGACCATACAGTGTTTTCCAGGATCATTCAGGGATTCTGTTTAAGACACAAGCAGGATTGACTCATGATCCCTTCTCCCCGCTCTCATGGGGCATCCGGTAGAGTTGTAAGACTTAGAGGAGAAGTCATAAATCTTGTTAGACAGAAAAAAATTGGCATTACTTTGAAGGCCACAGGAGCCTGCAGGAGATGGAAATGAATGAATGAATGTTGAAGTCAGGGGAGGAAGCAAGACTGGCCTGCAAAGGACCACAGCATTTCAGAAGACAGGATGAAGGGCCACTACAAAGTTACAGAGGCAGGAGGGATGTGGGAGCTTTGGTTGGAGTAAACTGATCAAGGTTGTATTACAGGGGAACAAGGAGCAAGGGGAAAGAGTCAGCTATGTGAAGGGGGACTTAAGGGTAGGGCTTTTTAGAAAAAGAAGGAGGGATCTGGCTTTGAAGAACAGCTAGTCTCTCTCTCTCTCTCTCTCTCTCTCTCTCTCTCTCTCTCTCTCTCTCACTGTTATTTTTAGGTTAACAGGAAGCGTCTAGTTTTTTTTTTCTACAATTTTCCAGCTGACTGGTGTACCATTCCTTGAGATTGTGGCAGACACAGGTAGACATCTATTTCTGTCCTCTTGGGCTGTAACCCTTCTTATCACCCCAGGTGGGATGTAGGGTCACAGGTGAGTAAACTGAGATGAAAGGAGATGGGGATGGATTTCACCCAGCAGATGGGCCTGTCTGCTGATCCTAGAGAGGCCAAATCTCTATGCCCCTGAGTTGTGGCTCTGTAATAGGCTAACTAGGCATGGTCCCTAATCCCTTGTTTTGTATTCTCTCTCTCTCTCTCTCTCTCTCTCTCTCTCTCTCTCTCTCTCTCTCTCTCTCTCTCTCTCTCTTTCCCTCCCTGTCTCTGTTTATGTGTCTGTATGTCTCTGTGTGTATGTGTGTGTATGTGTGTGTGTGTTTTGAGACAAGAACTAATCTAGCTGAAGCTGGTCTTGAACTCATGATCTTCCTGCTTCTACAACCCAAGTGCTTAGAATACCAATGTATATCACCACACCTAGGTACTCTCAATAATTTCTTAGCTATCTGGTCATATCCTTCTATTACCTATTCATTTGATAAAGATTTATTGGGTAAATGTCAGGTACCAGTAACGTTTTAAAGGGAATAAAAAGTAGTAGCAAGAAAACCAAAATGGATAATCTTCTCATGGGTCCTTCTCAAAAGGGCTTAAAGCTGGCACTGGCACATACAGAAAGATCCTGGGTCAGCCTGGGCTACATAGTGAGGTCCTGTCCCAAGCAACAACAAACAAACAAAGGCAAGTCATGAGCAGTAAGATCGGAGTGCTTAGATTTACAGAGTGATTTTATAGTCTGTGTGTGGTGGTTGGAATGACAAGGGCCTCCACAGGCTCAGTTTGAATGCTTGGCCCCCCACCGTGGGTATGGAGGTTTCAGAAGCCCATGTCAGGTCCAGTCTCTCTCCTTCTGCCTGCAGCGGGGTGCAGCTCTCGGCTGCTGCTCTAGCGTTGCCAGGACACTCCATAATGACAGTGGACAAACCCTCTGAAACTGTATGCAAGCCCACAGTTAAATTCTTTCTTTTATAAGAGTTGCCTTGGTCATGGTGTCTCTTCGTCATGACCAGTGATTAAGTTAATAGTGTAATAAACAGTCACCCGGAGTGTCATTTTCTGAATGTTAGTAAGTAAAACCAATTTCTTCTTTCTTTTTTTCTTTTTTTCTAGCCAGAGTTTCTCTATGAAGCCCCGGCTGTCCTATCCTGAGATTTTGCTCAGTAGACCAGGCTAACCTTGAACTCAGAGATCTACCTGCCTCTACCTCTGCCTCTGCTGGTATTAAAGGTGTGTGCCACCACAACCAGCTCAATTTCTAGTATTTACAAAATATAAAATGACAGGATGGGTAAGCAAGATGGCTCGGAGGGTGAAGGCACGTGCTGCCAAGCCTGAGGACCTAAGTTTAATCTACATGGGTAGTTAGAACCAACCCCGATTGCCACATGTGCACTTAGACATACATGTACATACATACATGTATACATACATACATATGATTCATGTGGTTATTTATTTATTTATTTATTTATTTATTTATTTTGGTTTTTTGAGACAGGGTTTCTCTGTGTAGCCCTGGCTGGCCTGGAACTCAGAAATCTGCCTGCCTTTGTCTCCCAAGTGCTGGGATTAAAGGCGTGCACCACTACCATCCAGCTCATGTGTATCTTTAAAGTACTGCATCCTTGGGGCTGGAGAAATGGCTCAGTGGTTAAGAGTGTCCCTGCAGAGGGCCTAAGTTCAATTCTCAGCTTCCACAGCAGGTGGCTCGTGGCTCAGATGGCTCATAACCTCCTGTAACTCTAGTTCTCCTGTAACCTCTGACCTCCAATGGTACCTTTACATACATGCACATGCCCCCGCCCTTCCCCCCACCACCCAGGTACACACATACACATAAAACAAACAAGCACACAAATAAATAAGAAAGAAGGAAAAGAAACCCGTGCTTATATCATAATGTCCTGAGCTATGTGCCGAATCCTGAGAGTAGACGCGTGCGCCTCTGCCTTACAGAAACACTTTGAGTCAGGAGCAGTGATGCATGCTTTTAATCCCAGCACTTGGGAGGCAGAAGCAGGTGGATCTCTGTGAGTTCCAGGCCTCTAGATTACATAGCAAAGTCTGGACCAACTAGGACTATACTGTAAAACCCTGTCTCCAAGTGGGAATGGGGACTGGAGAGATGACTCAGTGGTTAAGAATACTGGCTACTCTTCCAGAGGACCTGGGTTTGATTCCCAGCACCTATATGGTATTTCAGAACTGCCTGTAACTCCGGTTTCAGAGGATCGGACTCACGTACACAAATAACACACAGATAAAGATCCAGGCAGAACATCCATCCATATATATAGAATATATATATATATATATATATATATA
>NW_022196906.1:34649009-34659457 GCF_008632895.1 Mastomys coucha | reverse complement strand
CACCACCACCACAATCACCTCATCTTCTTCTTCCTGTTCATCCTCCTCCTCCTCTTCATTTTTTTCTCCTTTTTTAAAAAGACAGGGTCTCTACAGAGCCCTGGCTAGAACTCACAGCCATCCACCTGCCTCTGTCTTCCAAGTCCTAGGGTTAAATTTGTGTGCCTCCAACCCCGGCTTTATCTCACTTTCCTGAGCCGGAAACTCTCCTCTGATTAAGCATTTTCCAGAAAAATCCATGATTTCTTCTTCTTGCATTTCTTTACAATATTCTTTAGATACACTTCTACAGTCTGTCTCTCCCCTTTCTCCTTCTCTTCCTTCCTCTTGAGACAGGCTCAGGCTGGCTTTGAACTCCTGCTCCTCCTTCCTCCATCCTCCATCTCCTAAACTCATTTCCCATTTTCTTTCTCCAATTAGCTAGTAAACTCCATGTGCACCTGTACACTTGCCATCAACAGGCACCCAATGAATATACGCTGACCTGATTAATTATCAGAGGGGCATTTGAATTGCTTGGAAAGCTCATTTAAATTTAAAAGCATTAGTTATTTTATTCACTTATCACTTCATGAATTAATTAAACATCAACTTTCTATTCTTGAGAATAGGTTATGAATAGCAAAGAAAACAGAGCTAGTCTCTTCTCTCATAAAGCTTATAATTGAAGAAGACACCTAGGAATAAAAGAAAAAAAACTTAATTACAAGTATTTAATTATACTCAATAGGATAGATTAAGCATAATCAAATACTAGCTATGAAAATGTGATAAATTTTCTATGGGAAAAGTGTAGGAAGTTATGAATATATAATTTTATCTTTGAATACAGTGATTTTTTTTCCTATGCTGAGGATCAAAACCAGGGCTTTACACATGGTAGACAGACATTACACCCTTCTTGTATGAGACCTTTGCACTGTCCCACTTTGAGAATAATCATTTCTTTATTTCTTTTGTTTGTTTGTTTGTTTTGTTTTTTTCTTCAAGACAGGGTTTCTCTGTGTAGCCCTGGCTGTTCTGGAACTCACTCTGTAGACCAGGCTGGCCTCGAACTCAGAAATCTGCCTGCCTCTGCCTCTCAAGTGCTGGGATTAAAGGCATGTGCCATCACTGCCTGGCAAGAATAATCATTTCCTTTCTACAGTGATGAGTAAGCCTCACCATATAGAAGAGGGAGAGAGAACTAATGGGCAGGTGTTCTCTTCAGCCTTTAGACATAGAGCTCAAATCTCCAGTAGCAGAGAAGACAATTCTTTTTTCTTTTAAATTATTTTTACTTTATTATTTTATGTGTAGGGGTATTTTGCACACACATACACACACACACACACACACACACACACACACACACACACACATACACACAGTATATACAAGTCCCCCTGAGGTCAGAAGAGGGCATTGGATCCCCTGGAACTGGAGTTGAGATGTTGTGGGCTGCCATGTGGAGGCTGAGAATCGAACCTGGATCCTCTGGAAGTGCAGCAAGTACTTTTAACCAGTGAGCCAACCTCTCCAGCCCAAGAAACCAATTCTGCAGCCTTTCAGAAACTAGAAGAGTGGGAGCCTTTCTCAACAGTTTCCAGCCACTATAAGTCTAAGCCCAAAGCCAAAGACACCAGACATAGAAAAAAGACCAACGTCCCTCAAGTACATAGGAACAATAAAAAAATAACATGACCTGCTCAAGCAGCCAACACTGATAATAATGCTCTGGTCACATGAGTTTCATCTCTGTCCACACTTGCTGTATCCAACTCCCAAAACAAAACAATAAAACCTGATCACTGTAATCCCCCACATTTGTAGACTAAAGAAGAAAAGCTATAACTTCTCTGAAGATGAGAAAGTGTTTAACAGCCAGGTGCCGTGGCACACACTTTTAATCTCAGCACTTGGGAGATAGAAGATGGTTGATCTCTGTGAGTTCAAGGCCAGCACTGGCTACATAGTGAGTTCCTGGCAGTCTTGTCTCAAAAATAAAAGAAAGAAAAAGCATTTAACAAATGCAACACATGTCCATTATCTTTACAAATTTTTAGGGGGCTGGGGAGATGACTCAAAGGTTAAGGGCCATATTATCATCTCCTCCAGAGGACCCAAGTTTGGTTCCCAGCACCACACTGGGTGACTCAAAATCACCTGGAACTCCAACTCCATGTGATCCAACACCCTCTTCTGAACTCCCTGCACTCATGAACACATACTAGCACAGACATACACACAATATCTTTTAAGAAATTACCAGTAAACCAAGAAAGGGCTGGGATTTTTAAAACAACAAGCAATACAATGGGCAGTAAAAATAAAATGTCCATGCTGATGGCTAGCTTTATGAAGCACCTGTTAAAACCTCCAGGGATATTATTTAATCCTTACAACAACCCTATGCGATAGGTAAGCATTTATTCCCATTTTACAGATGATAATACCCAAGTTTAGAGGAGTCAAACTGGCTAAGTACATGTAGCTGGATGATATAGCCTGTATTTGAATACAAGATCTGTCATTTGGAGATTGGGTCCCTAGCTGCTCAATATTAACTGTTGTCCAGCCAGGTTACCTTATCAGCTAGATAGCCGAACTGAATGGCAAGGTTCAAGCTGGGGCTTGAACCCAGGTCTCTTGCTGTCAATGCTCTGTCTTTGCTTTCAGAAGACATTACTTTCCCATCTAATCCTCCTACGCCTTCCTTTTAACCAAACACTCCCTTTTTCTTTCTTGGAAGTTCCAGTCCTGAAATACTAGAGGAATAAATATAACTTATAGTGCCAAGGACTGAATTTCATCTCCTGCTGGGTTTAGCATTCGAAACCACTAAGCCACAGGGAAGCCTGCTCACTCTGAGAAAAGAACAGTCAAAAGCAGAACTGAGTGTAACTCTCCCTTCCTAGGAATGTAGATGCTGTGAAAGACTAAGTCAGAGAGAAGGGGAGGTGGGAGTGGGGGTGGAAGCTGAGAGACTATGAGCTTCACTTCATGGTTCTCTCTCTGTGCGGGAGAGTCCAGGGGATATAAGTGTCCCACAGGCTTTGAGATGATCCATCTTCTTGTGGACAAGGACCAGTTTTCAACATCTTTACTGCACCAGAGACCTTTCTAACCCCCTGAGAAGTGGACCCCTGGGAACCAAGACTCCAGAGTTCTGCCCTGCTCTCAGGGCAGGATTTGACAAAATTAAAACGGAAGCAAAATTCTTTATCATCCAAGTGGTGTGAATTAAAAAGAAAAATGGAGGCTGGAGAGAATCGCTCAGCTGCTAAAGTGCTTGCCTTGTTGAGTACAAGGACCCAAGTCTCATTCTCTAAACTCATGAAAAATAGCAGGATGTGGTGGTGTATACTGTAAACCCATAAGGCCTGGGAGGGTAGAAACAGGTGAATCCGCCCCTGCACTCACTGGCCAGCCAGCCTACTTGGCGAGTTCTAGGAGACTCTACCTCAAACAAACAAAAGCCATACAGGAACTTGAGGAACACCACCCAAGATCTCTAAGCCCCCACAGCCACATGTGGACGCCTGCACACATACAACATGTGTATGTCGGGGGTGTGTGGGAGGGAGGCAGAAACAGAGAGACACGGGGGCGGGGGTGGACGAAGACAGAGGAAAATGGTATTGACTAGACAAGTAAAGGGGGAGAAGAAAAGTCTCTCGTGCCTGTTTTGTTATGCGGGAGACTAGCACCTGGATAACACCTCAAGCTAGCCGCACCATTTCTATTTCGCATAAGGCAGGTGTGTGCAGAATGAGCATTCTGGAGGGAGGATTCTGGATCGAGGGTGGAGCTGTTGAAAAGGGATGGGAAATGGCTCACTAGTCTAAGACATGGGTGGAAGCTGTTTCTAAACAAGGTCAGGGTACCTGGATGGGTATATATTCACAGACAGTGTAAACAGTGTGTGTGTGTGTGTGTGTGTGTGTGTGTGTGTGTGTGTGGTGGGGGTACAGTTTTGCTTTCCTTTCCCAGATGAATATCAAAAACATTATGCATTCCTCTAGAATAGAGCTGAGGTGATCATTTCCTTCTCTGGAATAACTTCACCTATTAGATCTCTGTTCTCCCCTCTCCAAGGTAAAGGGTATAGAAAGTTCACTTTCCCCATGAGTAACATAGAGAGAAATATCTCCCAGAAGCCACAATGGCTGGAAAAAAAATATGGGAAAGAATATTTTGAGTCTTTTTTTTTAAAGGTTTATTTTATTTATTTTATGGGTGTGAGTGTACACTGTAGCTGTACAGATGGCCATGAGCCATCATGTGTGTGGCTGCTGGGAATTGAACTCAGGACCTCTGCTGGCCCTGCTTGCTCTGGCGTAGTTCACTGTAGCTGTCTTCAGACACAACAGAAGAGGGCGTCCGATCTCATTACAGGTGGTCGTGAGCCACCATGTGGTTGCTGGGATCCGAACTCAGGACCTTTGGAAGAGCAGGCAATGCTCTTACCCACTGAGCCATCTCGCCAGCCCCCGAATATTTTGAGTCTTACAGGTGGTTTTTGAATCCTTCCTAGATTAATTTTACGTGATTGAAGTTAGGAGCCGCAGGACATGGTGGGATACGCTGTAACCCTAGCCCTCAGAAGGTACAATTGAGATGATCAGGAAGCCAAGGTCACATATAGCCTGGGCTATATGACAGCCTGTGTCAACCCACACATGAATGCATGCACACACACACACACACACACACACACACACACACACATTAAAAATAAATCAAAACATTTAGAAAGCCCAGTGTGACACCAGTGGCCACCTGATCTGACTGGGGTCAAACTGAAGTCTTGATGGCCATTTACTAAGATCCTTCATTGGCCTAAGCTTATTGTAATATGCGCTAATGAGCATTAGTATGGCTGTCTTAAGATTAACTACAATAGCCCGTTTGAAGCACAAAGCATTGTCCCCATACAAAAGTGATGCTTCTTGACTTGTAGTAGGGCTATCTTCTGACAAACTATCTCATCAACTGAAAACATCAGAAATTTCTAGTGCCTTCACATCGAACCCATAAAACACCAGAGCTTAACAACATCATGGGCTGGAGCGAGAGCAGGAGCAGTTTGTCCTCACAGTCAAGTGGCTGACTGGGATGGGGGAGGGGATGGGATGGATGGGTGGGGGAGGGGGAGGGGGGCTCCCTGCAACAGCTCAGAGTCATGAGAAAGGACAGGTCATCTTGTTTTGCAGCCCTGGGGAAAGAACAGGACCAGAGTAGGATTTCTACTGAGTGGGTGTTGCTTTTGCTCCATTGTCAGGCCAAACAAACAAACAACCCTAAGTCCATTGTTAAGAGACCAATGGTGTACCTTAGCTATTCTACCAAGGAGTGAAAAGATGGAGACTTGGGCATGGTGCACATGCCTACAATCTCAGGACATAGGAGGTGAGGCAGGAGGATAAGGAGTTTGAGGTCATTTTTGTTTACATAGGGAGGCCAATGTGAGTGACCTAGCTATCTGAGACTCTTTGGGGGAAAAATACAGAAGAAAGAAAGACAAGTCTTTTGGGTATAGTTCAGTCATAGAAGGCTTGCCTACTAGCATGCATGAAACCCTGAGTTCAATTCCCTGTACCACAACCACACACACACACACACACACACACACACACACACACACACACACACACACAAAGTGCAAAGTTGAGGCAGTGAGATATCTCAGCAGGTATAAGCCGGGAGTCCTGAGTTTAATCCCTGGACCCCACATAAAGGTGGAGAGACTCAACTCCACAGAATTGTCCTCTGACCTGTATGATGTGTCATGGCATGTGGGTACCTACACATACACACTCATACAACAAACAAACAAACAACACATGTTTGAAAAGAATCAGAATTGAACCCAAGTGCTGAGCAGAGCTTCTGTTAGCACACATAGCCAGTTATGATTTCCAACTCTCTGGGTCAATTCTTCACCCAGGCCTACTTTGTGGGTGTCGAGCAAACCCTATTAAGAACTCACAAATGAATGCTTACTTTGAGAACTGACAAAGGAAAGCTGTTTAAGTGGGCTAGCCACTTAGACGAGATGGCTAGTTCCTAAGTAACAATTTCCCCCATCATTTCCTAAGTCTGACTCCTGAGGTCATACTTACACATTAAAAAGGAATCCTAGAGCTCTTGAGTAACCTGGAAAAGATGAGACATTTCCACTGACTTTGTTGGAAGATAGACAGGATGTTAATGCTAGAAATCCAGCTGAAAGGTAGAACAGGGCCAGATCTGTGTGGTGGCAAGCATTTCCTTTGAGCCCTGGTCAGAACCCTCTAAGTCCTTCTTTTACTTTAGCAGGAAACTTCCTGAGTCACTTTCATGAAACATCCCACTCTTGGTCTGACTATCTGCCTTACCACCCTAGTCTACTTTTAATAAATGCCTTTTATTAGGTCTGTTTTAGAAAAAAAAAGCACCCCATTCTTAATGTTTATCGTCCAATTTCCCCTCCCTGCGCCATGGCTGCAAATCCCTTCTTTCTTTCTTTCTTTCTCTTTTTCTTTCTCTTTTTCTTTCTTTCTTTTTGTTTTTTAAAGATTTATTTATTATTATAAATGAGTACACTGTAGCTGCCTTCAGAACACCAGAAGAGGGCGTCAGATTTCATTATGGGTGGTTGTGAGCCACCATGTGGTTGCTGGGATTTGAACTCATGACCTTCAGAATAGCAGTCAGTACTCTTACCAGCTGAGCCATCTCACCAGCCCTACCCTTCTTTCTTTTTTATATTTAAAGTTAATTTCCATCTCTCTCTCTCTCTCTCTCTCTCTCTCTCTCTCTCTCTCTCTCTCTCTCTCTTCCTACAAATCCCCATTGTGGTGACCACTGATAGAGCCCCAAAAGAAAGATGACACTTTGGCACATTGAATATTTTAAGCTGAAAGGCTGGGAGGAAAAAGCAGAAAGATCCTGTGATCTTTCCCTGTAGCAAACAGATTCTGGGAAAGATGTCCTTCCTACACCCAGAGGGAAAAGGACTGAGGGATACAGAGAGGTGAATAGCCTCACTCAGCCTGGCTTTCCAGTTCATTCCCCTCTCCCCGTAACTTCCCACTCCTCATTAAATCCACTATAAAAACACTCAGGTTGAATCATTTCTTTGAGCCTTCATTTCCTTACCAATGTTCTGATGTCAGAGAAGACATTAAATTTAGGTGCTTTTTCTCTTGATCATCTGTCTTTTGTTATAGGGACCTTGGAGGGGTAGAAGGAAAATTGTTTGTTTGTTTGTTTTTCAATCTTTTATACTTTCTTTGAAAAGACTTCTCCTTTCCACCTCCAACAAGTATTATGAATAAATTTTTCTTTTGCAATAACATACTGAGGAGATTAGATCATTCTTGGTCCACAGGCCAAGGGGACCCAATGGGCCTTTAATGCAGGGGTGCTTGATGTCTGAGTCTTGTAAAGCTAGCATGTGACTTGTTAGCACTGTGACAAACAGGACTTGGTGTCTCAGAGACCAGCTGCAGCGTATCTGAGGGCCACATTAAATAATGAACTGGTTTTGATCCTGTGAAATTTTCTGTTTCTGAATTATCTCAATAACAATAAAATACCTGGGAAGATGATCAAACATTTTTACGATGTTTATATAGATATTAAAAAAAATAAGTTATGTCTAGGGAAGGAAAGAGAGCTCAGTGGGTAAGATCTAAGGTTAGTTCCCAGCACCTAACCTTGGGTGGCTCACAATCACCTGTGACTACATCGTCTGGGCCTCAATGGTCTCTCCTGGTCTCTGTGGGTGTGTGTTCTCCATGTGCTTGCACACGCACACAATTAAAAAATGAGATGAACTTTCAAAAAATTTTAACACATGCCTGTAAAAACGCCAATCCTGCTTTATAAAGCTTGTTTACTATAGATGTTATGGTCAAGCTAAAGACCCACAGTGAATGTCCCAGAGAGCTCAGAACCTTGGCTCCTCTTTAAGCATGGTTTCCCCTTTCCTTAGCCCCTCCCCTCATACCAGCCCAAATCCTGAACAGGCTTTCCCTGACACCCCGGGCTTTCTCACTTTTCCCTGACTTCCATTCCTAATTTCCCTCCGTCTCCTTCCTCCCTTTCAGCTTACTTGCCTTGTTGTTTTTCTGTCAAACTTTAATAGTAAAATTGTTCTCGAGCCTCCTTCTGAGTCCGTTTTAAAATTCTTCTATTAATGAGACTAAGAACACAAAGGGAGATCTCGGTTTCCCTGGCAACAGATATTTCAGGAATGCAGACCAGGTATGGGGTTGTGGAAGAAGATGATTGTCTGCAGTAAATTTCTACCTCCAGTGTAACATTTCATGGCTGCAGCTCAGGATACAGTGTTCAAGAAATACTGTGTGCAACGTGAAGCCCAAAGGGTTCTTTTAGTAACTTACGGTAAAAAGAACTGGGCTTACAGGCTCCCGGCGTGACAGGCTGCTAAATTAGACTGTCAAGGTTTGTCCTCCTTCCAAACCAAGTAAGTCAACCGTCTGTGCCCACCTCCTTGGGTCCCATGTGCGTTTCTATTCAAATCCTTCTCTAGAAAATCAAATTAGAAAGCTCAATTTCTGTAGCTCACAAAATTTTAGCCCACACAGAAGAAGGAACCCGGAGAGAGTCCGAGTGAGAGACAGGCTGGGGAGATGGCCATCTGCTAAGAACCAGCGGTCTCTCCAGGGTTCCGCTCCAGTCATCTGCTGGGTGTTTGCTTTGGCAAGCATCTGCAGGGAGGGCGCGGACCCCGCTATCCCTGGAGACCCAGATCGCAGCAACCCAGCTTCCCTGTGCCCCCTACAGCCTGCAGCCTGTAGCCTGCCTCCCCGGGTTGTCCTGCCTTAGCCACAGTTTTATAGACCGGCAAAGCTGAGCCCAGAGCCACTCCCGAGGGTGGCCACCCCGGCTGGGCTCGGCTCCTCCCTAAACAAAGAGTCGCAGAGCTCTCCAAGCTGCAGGGCTTCTGAGCCGGCGGAAGGCGCCAGGCTGGGTGATTGAAACCACATGTGCGGGAGGTCTGCGACAGCTGGGGGCAGACACCAGGGACCGGCGGCGGCCGCTGCTGCTGTAGCCTCTAGCGTTTCTTTAGTCCCTTGGGTTTCCAGCGAGAGCGACTGAGAGCGCTAGACCACAAGCATCCTGGAAGGAGCCCTTCCCCCATAACAAAATAATTAGAACCGCCCCCCCTCCCCCCTCCGCCAGGCCTGGGGTCTCTGCTTCCAATACTAGGCAGCATCAAGCAACTTCTTGATTTCTCAGTTGTGAAAGAGGCTCTAATTCCCCTCCCAGGACACAGCAAAAGGGATGAGTCTTACTTGTGGTTGTGAGGTGAATTTATCAAGGATAGGCACCACACACACACACACACACACACACACACACACACATGCACACACGCACACACATGCACACATGCGCGTGCACACGCCCCCAAAGTAGTATTGATATTTTTACCCCTTTTTAAAGGTTTCAAACTCAGGACAAATACATTGTTATATGTTATCTATTGTTATTGCTACTATTATGTTTTTTTTTTTTTTTTTTTAAAAACACTGAGGTCTTCCTTGACCCAGGCTCTTCAAACCTCTCAAATAATTGTTAATTACTTTTGTTGTTGTTGTTGTTGTTGTTATTTTTTGAGACATGGTTTCTCTGTGTAGCCCTGGCTGTCCCAGAACTCATTTTGTAGACCATGCTGGTCTTGAATTCAGACAGCCGTCTGTCTATGTCTCCTGAGTGCTGGGATTAAAGGCGTGCACCACCACCACCAGCGGCAAAAATCTTTTTAGATTCATTTTTACTATTTCATGTGTACATCTGTGCACCACATTCGTGCTTGGTGCCTGAGGAGGTGGTCCTATGTAACAACACGTAGGGCTCTTAAACCACTGAGCCAACTCTCCAGCTCATAATCGTTATTACTTTTATAAATAACTTTTTCCTGTGTGGTCACAAGGACCAACCTATGCACACAGGTGAAGATGAGCTTGTACATTTAACTAAATGGCCATTCGTATGTGTGTTGTGTTTGCAAGTCACCACAATCGGTATAAAGTTTTAAAAGATTCATTGACTTTATTTTTGTCTGAGTGCCTGAGTGCAGGTACACCGTTGCTTGCGTAGTGCTCTTGGAAGTCAGAAGAGGGTCTAGATCCCCTGCATCTGCAGTTACAGATGCTCATGAGCCACTGGGAACTGAACCTGGGTGTCCTCTGCAGGAGCAGCAAGTGCTTCTAACCATAGAGCCTTTTCTCTAGCTCCAGTTCTTGATAGATTTGAACACTTTCCCCAGACTATAACAAAGGCTTACTTTGTATTACGAGAAGGAGAGGCAGGTACAATAGAGGGATGAGCTGGAGGGCCCTATGGGACCAAAACAGCAACAGCTCTTTCCACCAGCCCAGCCCACATTTTGTATGACCTGGTGCTGAGAATGCCCCCCATTCCATCTCTGTCTCTGTCTCTCTGTCTCTGTC
>NW_022196906.1:34623062-34648999 GCF_008632895.1 Mastomys coucha | reverse complement strand
CTGCATACGTGCGTGCGCGTGCGCATGCGTGTTACAGTTCTGGGCTCAGCCTAAGCCCTGCACACTCTAAGCAAATGTGCTCGGCCCTTTGCATTTAGGAGACTGTGGGTAAAAGTCTTTCCTGGCACATGAAAATGGCATGAGATTCATTCACATTTCTCCACACAGGTCTACATTATGTAAAAATATCAAGATACATCATATCTCCAGGACCAGAAATCCTCTCTATGCTTGGTTTTAGTCATCTTCCAAATCAACATTCCAAGTTTCATGACTGTAGATTCGTTTGACCTGCTTTGAACTTGGGAAATTATATGAAATTTAAATGCATTATGGTCTATGGCTGCTTTTACTCAGCAGTGCTGAGTACTTGCAGCAGAACTGGCTAAGCCTTCAAAGCCTGAGATAAGTACCAGAGGGTCCATTACAGGAAAGCTTTGCAAACCGCTGACATCCCAAATGTTTTCTTAACTCAGTGGGAAACACCTTGGAGAAGAGGTTCAGAAAGTGATTGGACATTAGATGTAAAAATAAAAGAACAGAAACCGACAGGAGCTTAGAGGGCCCGACTCTACAGCTGGTTTTGCCATTTGGCAACTTGTAGGGTCTTGCCACAATTTCACCCTTTTCAGGGATAGATTTCTACATCTATAGTACAGAGCGGGTATACCCAGTCTATAGGCAAGCTTCCATGGGAATCCTGAAAGTAAGCCAGGTAGGAACATCTGGGGATGATGTTCTTAAAAAGATGGATTCTCTTTTCTCTTTTCTTCCTTCTCTTCTCCTTTCTTCTTTAAAAGAGAGTGTCATTGTAGGCTAGGTTATCCTCAAACTTACTATATAGCCAGGGATAGCACTGAACCCTCATGGATCAACAATAACAACAACAACAACAACAAACAAACAACAACAAAAAAACCAAGCTGTGCTGTCTAGTTTTACATCAACTTGACATAAGCTAGGAGAGGCCCTGATTGTGAAAATGCCTCCATTAGATTACACTATAGGCAAGTCTATAATGCATTTTCTTAATTAGCAGTTGATGTGGGAGGGCCCAAGCCCTTGTGGCTGATGCCTTCCTGGGTTAGTGGTCTTAGGTTCTATAAGAAAGCAGGCTGAACAAGTCATGGAGAGCAAGCCAGAAAGCAGTACTTCTTCATGGCCTCTGCATCAGTCCATGTCTCCAGGTTCCTGCCCTGTTTGAGTTTCTTGCCTGGCTTCCTTCAATGATGAACTATGATGTGGAAGTATAAACTAAATAAACCCTTTCCTCCCCAATTTGCTTTTGGTCTTGGTATTTCAACATTGCAATAGAAACAAGCAATCTCTATTCCACATGCATCCGTGACTCCATTCTTCACTGGTGCCTCTGTATAGATGCAGGGAAGGCATATCAAGAAACCAATGAATGGACCTGGAGAGGTGACTCAGTGGTTCACAGTATAGAAGCTCACAACTAGCTGTACCTCTAGTCCCAGGGGATCTGTAACTCTCTTCTGGCTTCCATAAGCACCCGGCCACAGGCAGTGCACATACATGCATGCAGGTGAAGCACTCATGCACATAAAGATAAATCTAAAGAAGCCAGTAGATGCTCTACACTTCATTCAGTCCCTTCTGTGAGCCAGCCCTCTCACTGGCACCGGCTCTGCAAGGTTCCAGCAGACCTTGCATCTAGATCCACACTTCCTATTTTTTTTAAGCAAGCTTCCCGAGGCCAGGATGTACCTCTTGCTATCACTATGTGGTGGAAGGGATTCTGACTATGGACTCAAAGTACACAGATCCCAGTCCTGGTTTTCTCCCTGTGAGATGAATAACTATGGCCAGTCTTTCTTTCTGACCCTCACTGTCCATTCTGTTAAACAGCAGTAGCAGACCTCTTTCTGTCTCATCGCTCTGATTGTTCAGGGTTTGTCTCCATTTCACAGCCCGATGGCAGTCCCATTTTCGAGCTTCCCTGCTCTAGAACTCCTAGAACTAAGCCACTTGTGGCTATTAAGCACTTGAAATGTGGCCATCTGAATTGAGAGACACTCACTGTAAGAATAGACACAATAAGAAAAGTAGTATGAGAGATACTGTTAATTTTTACATTAGTTATAACTTAAAATATCTTCAACATTTTAGTTAATATATATATATCTGTTGATTAAAAATTATCCTTTTCTCAGCCCCTCAATTCTTGGTACCCACTATTTCCTTCTTTGCCTCTGAGTTTGGCTCTTTTAGACTCCTTATATAAGTATAACCACTGTTTTTGTCTCTTAATGATGGGCTTACTTCACTTAGCATCATGTCTGCAAGTTCATCCATACAATACATATTGCATATTGTATATTTCTATGTCTGAATGATATTTTCTGACTCTTAGAGAAAACAAAAGATCATGAAGCTATGTATGATCTAGGTGTAAGCTTAGCACTTGGGAGGTAAGGCAAGTAGATTAGGAGTTCAAGGTTTGCCTTGGTTGTATAGTGAGTTTGAAGACAGCCTGGGCTACGTGAGTTCCCTCACTCCCTACCAAAAAGTAATGTATTAGAGCATGATTATGAAGAGTATATGAGATTATAGGAGAAAAGTGTTTAGTGCTTGACTAGTGTATGCACTCCATCAGTGCTGGCTCTTATATTTCCTCATTCCTCAAATGTTAAAAACCCTATGTTCTTAAAACCAGGCACAAGTCAGACATAAGTATGCTCTGGGGTCACAAGGAGCAGACCCACTCTTGGGTTCCATGATGTGTTCATTTTTAGCCCCATTCTTCCTCCCTCAGCCCTTCCTTAGTTCCTTTCCTCATAGATGTAAGCTGTGAGGGCTTGTTCCAGAGTCCTTTCTCCTCCACATTTACCCTGAGGTTTGGTCAACACCAAGGTCTCCATGCACAGGGATGCTGCTAGCTTCTCAATCTAGCTCCACCACCCAGACCTGCTTCCTCTTAAAGCCAGGATATCCAGCTAAAGCAGCTCTCGTCGGATATCTCAGGCACATCACACTCAGTGCTGCACTGCCAGTATTTTGTACCTGATGAATGGTATCTCTTCCAACTCTAGTACCACTGCCTTTGTCCATTTTCTGACCTAGTTTCCTGAGTCAGAACTAGGGACTCACACTTGACCTATCTCTTCCTTTGCTTCATGTCCTGGCCCAGACCCTGACCCTGGTCCTCCTGGCCCTGTAGATTCTGTATCCTGAGTACCTCTGACTCTGACCTTTCTCCAGTCCATTGCCCTGCTTACTGCATCTGTTGAGTGACCTCTAGTCAGACTTGGTTCTACACTTTCCATCCAGTTCACTGATATATTATTAAAACACCTCTTTTCTTTCAGGTGCATCTTCAACCTAACTCCTGTATTGGTTTCTGTGACTGTTTATTCTCACCCACTTGTTCCAAAGGTATTTATTAAACACCAACTTTTGAAGCATTTTACAGGCTGTGAAATATGCAAGGATAAACAATACACTGTCACTTTCCCTGCTGACAGGCAGTAGGACAGGTAGATAGATCCACAGTTACTGTATAGATACATCAAATGCCCATAAGAAGCATAGAGCATACAAAGCTGGTGTTCTCTCTTCCTGGCCCTGCCTACCAAAGTTGGGAGAGAATCTGGTCACTTAAGTTATACCCAGATACAGGAGTCAAATGAGAATCAAATGTGTATCCCTGTCTAGGGCCAGTTTCCTTATTCCATAGAATCTTCATTTATAGCATATTTATTAACTATTATCTGTTGTAAGTTTTCTAACTTTTTAAAAAAGAATTATTTATTTTATTTATACGAGTACACTGTAGCTATCTTCAGACACACTAGAAGAGGGAATCAGATTCCATTACAGATGGTTGTGAGCCACCATGTGATTGCTGGGAATTGAACTCAGGACCTCTGGGAGAGCAGTTAGTGCTCTTAACCACTGAGCCATCTCTCCAGCCAAAGTTCTTTAATTTTAATACCACCATCTTTGTCCCTTACTCAGCTCACACCTGATTTAATCTTAAGCAACTCTCTTTCTCCCTCTTCTTCCCATTACAGAATGTTCTTCATAATTAATGCCATCAGATTGTTTTGCCTGTAGCACCATCCGGATGGTAGCCCTTAAAAGTCTGCTGAGTGAGCCATTTCAATCCCTTCCAGTTTAATTTCAAACAATAACCATCATATAACGGTTGGAATGATGCCCCGGTGACTTCATTGACTATCAGAGCCATGAAAATGAGATAATGTTTATGAAAAAAAAATCTTAATAATTGCACTGGGTTGTATGTACACAATATTGCTTTTGTTTTACCGTAGCCCCAGATTTGAAGAGAAAGTCTGTCTGTAGTTCGGGTCTCTGCTCTTTGGTTTATCATTGTCTCATGCTGTTCTCTTACTCAAAGGGAATATTCCAATTTGTCTATTCAACAGTCTCTGAGCATGACTTCTTACAGCTAGCTCTGGATATTTCTACATACACTAGCTCTTCCTCCTAGAATGTTCTATGTCACCCTTCCCCATCCTCAGGCAAACTCTACACACCTCTCCAGCTGACTCAGTTTCCACTTGTCAGTAGAGCCTTCTTCAAACCACACCAGTGACCAGCAGTTTTCCCATTTGAATTCACTCCCATAGCTTTACATGCAAAGCATGTGGCAAGGAAGCTCTACTGATAAATTGTCATAGCTTTTCACATGTGGGGATCACACTGTGTGCTCTCAGAGTCCTTATATTGAAGCCGTAACCTCTGGGACCTCAAAATGTGGCTATATATAGTGATAACCTCTGTTGTTGTTATTGTTATTCTTTTTTTTGTTGGTTTTTTGTTTGTTTGTTTTGTTTTTCGAGACAGGGTTTCTCTGTATAGCCCTGGCTGTCCTGGAACTCACTCTGTAGACCAGGCTGGCCTTGAACTCAGAAATCCGCCTGCCTTGGCCTCCCAAGTGCTGGGATTAAAGGTGTGCACCACCACTGCCTGGCTGTTATTGTTATTCTTTTGAGACAGTTTCACACCATAGTCTAGGCTAGCGTTGAACTTGCTGCAAGCCTTATGCTTTAGCCTCTGGAGTGCTGGGATTACAGTTCTAAGCACCCAGTGATTTCTTTCAAATCTGATCTCTTCTAATTTGAGGCTATTAGGGTGATATTATAGGGATGAAAATGAGGTGATGCTTATGAAACCCTTAATAACGGCATGGGCCTGGATGTGCACACTGTTTCGCTGCCCAGCTGGGAAGAGAAAGCCGACCTGCAGCCCGGCCCTCTGCCCGAATCATTTCCATTCATTCTCTTAAACTGTTCTCTTCCACAAAGGGAATGCTCCAGTGTCACAGACAAACAGAGGGATTAGGACACGAAACGGTGCAGAGAGAAGAGCACGCAAAGGCACGAGAGAAGGCATCCAAGAGCCCGGAAGAAAGCATCCTAACACTCGATCCCAGACCTACAGCTCCCACAACTGTGAGGATACAAACGTCCACTCTTCCAGTGAGCCAGTCAACGGTACTTCGGTAGGACAACCCCGACAGACAAGTGCACCTCTTAAAGACTTTTGATTCGCTTTAGAGTTCAGATTAGGAAAATGTTTGCCAAGTACCTGGTCTTGTTTTCCTCTGGCCTCCATACTGCCCCTTGTATACTTTCATGTTGCCTGTTATATATGCGCCAGCCAAACTCTGCAGTCAAAGGTCTTAAGCACAGAGGTTAAAACTGGTGGGGAGACAGACCGAAAAAACGTTGTAGTCCCTGGGCCAATGTAGAGTACCATCAGAGCACCTCATTGTTATTTTTGTAAACGTTTTTTCTTTTCTTTTTTTTTTTCCCCCCTAGGAATCATAATCTCTTGCCATGGAACATGTCTGACAGAGAGAACACAGGACAGTGACATTAAGTGTAATTGACATTAAAGCATCACTCTGGACTGCCTTCCACGGAGCGCTCAAGGTTTCAGGGCTTGCATGGCAGTGAGCAATGACATTCAAGCTTGCCAGTCATCTGGAACACTGAACTCTCCTCTCCCCGGGCACAAACAGCCTGCAGGATTGGAACAAACCAGAGTTTCAGATGTATCTCTATGGGATAGGGCCCAACTGAAACTTCTATCTGATCTTTTCCTCTGAGCTTCCCTTTCTTTCCTATCAGTGCCTCTGAGCCCCCGCTACCAGCGCTGTGTCCACCCCACCCCACCCCCAATGATATGCACCTCTCTCACTTAGTATTTGGACAACAAATGGAAAATACAAAATCCTCAGTCCTCGTGCCCTTTAATAAAGCTAAAGCAGGCTGAAGCATTTATGACGAACTGTAAACTGAATTGGGGGGGCACACACACAGACATACACACAGGAGAGAGACAGACAGACAGAGCGAGAGAGAGACAGAGAGAGAGGGAGAAGCAGCACAAAACGACTTATGTACTATTGGCATTTAGATAACTAGCCCACTTAACTTGCTCATTAAACACCAGTGCTTTACATTTACAGTCCAGGAGAGATTTTGCTTTAATTCTTGGGCTTTTCTTTACTTGATTCTTTTCTGATCCTTTCTGGAGAAGCAGCGAGATTAGACACCTATCACAATACTGACCTTCCTATCCAAGCCTGAAGCTGACGGCCAGCCCAAGATGAACAAGGAGCCTTCTATTTCTCAGAATCAGGATCTATGCTAAAACAGCCCTCTCAGCCCTTCTCCACAGAGGAGGGCACCACAGGAAGGCTTGTTTAGTTCCTGTCCTTACACCACCTTCTATGAATCAGCGAGAAGCTGAGGTTTTTTTCTGGTAATGGGAGTGTGCTGCAGTCAAGTTAAAGATATAGACTTCACCCCCTATCTTAAATTCAGGCTAATAACCATATTGGCTGCTGAGAGAACCTTACATGGAGGCCAAATAGGCCTGCTTTATGTTATTTACAGGCCCAGGTTTGTATGTCTGGAGGTTGAGCCTGTTTGTGCAGGCCCCTGCAAATAGAGTCTGAGAAGGTGGATAGGTTTGTTGTTGTTGTTAGATGAGAAGAAACTTTACATCCTTATCTCAAATACATAAAACAAGTCATGCTTCTATACCACACACATAGGACCACTTAGAGTTAAGGAATTGCTTAAATGCTTTGGAATCCGGGGGTCCAGGTTAGAGCCCCAGTTCTCAAGGCAGATGAACCAGAGATCACTGATAGGAATCTTTCTTCCTCCCTCCCTCCCTCCCTCCCTCCCTCCCTCCCTCTGTTTCTTTCTTTCTTTCTTTGTTTTTTTGTTTTGTTTTTGTTTTTGTTTGTTTGTTTTTCAAGACAGGGTTTCTCTGTGTAGCTCTGGCTGGCCTTGAACTCAAAAATCTGTCTGCCTCTGCCTTCCAAGTGCTGGGATCAAAAGCATGCATCACCACTGCCTGGCTGATAGGAATTTCTGATGGGCAGGGATAGATGAGTTAACAGGGAGAATGGGCCGGGCAGTGGTGGCACAAGCCTTTAATCCCAGCACTTGGGAGGCAGAGGCAGGTGGATTTCTGAGTTCGAGGCCAGCCTGGTCTACAGAGTGAGTTCCAGGACAGCCGGGGCTACACAGAGAAACCCTGTCTCGAAAAACCAAAAAAACAAAACAAAACAAAAAAAACCAACAACAACAAAAAACAAAAACAAAAACAAAAAACAGGGAGAATGGGAGATGAGTATGCAATTACCATAATTTGTTTGGTGGTCAAACGTATTTTAAAATATGGGAGTTTGAGGAAACAAAAAACAGAAAAAGACTAGATGGTTAAAAATGTGTTGAGTTATTAGATTAACTGATATGTGAGTCCTTTCTACCTGACCTTCTAGATTCCTGTATTGTACAAGACAGTGGTGTGAAGTCAGAGCAAAGCTGCAGACGGGAGAAGCGCCAGGTGAGGGTAGTGACAGGTGGCACACGTTTGGGGGTTGGGGGGAGCATTTACCTGATGATAACCATTTGTGACATGTCAAGTCTATTGTCTCATTCAATACTTAATTAACAGCCATTTAAATTGAAGTCATTACTGTCCCAACAATGGAGAAACAGGCTCAGAGATGCTTAGTTACCCACAGTTTACAAGTGACAGATGTAGAATCTTGTTGTATTTCCAGGTCTGCTTTTTTTGAAAGTCAAGTCCTGCTCTTTCACACTGGTGTAGGAGCTGGCCTCCCAGATGGTTCCTTGGCATATGAGTCCATCTGGAGTTACTTCCTCCCCTGGAGAAAACTGATCTTTTTAGCCAGTAGTATTTCTTTCATCAGAAGTGATGGTGTTTAACTTCCAAAGCCGGGTTGTATAATATGCTGTGGCTTCTACCCTGCTCTTTTGGACTGCTCCCTCCTGGGAGAAGCCAGGCATCACAGCACCAAGGAAATAAACCAGTCACAGAGAGTCTCACATACTTCCTGCGTAAACAAACATCATCTAAGTGTGTTGTCTAGGAAGCAGTGGACCGAGGGCTGTGCGTTCCCTGTCACAGTTCATATGCAGAAGTTGCAGTTCCGCCGTAGCTATATGTGAGATGGGGCTTCTAAGAAGTAACTGGGCATAAGTGAGATCATAATAAGGGGCCCTGACACAATCAGATAAACATCTTCCTAAGAGGAGCCCACAGAGAGCTCTCTCTGTAGTTATACATAGGAGACAGCTGTCGACAAGCCAGAGGGAGCGCTCACACCATACAGCAAATTTGCTAGCATCTTGATATCAACATAGAGCTTACAGAGCTCTGAGAATGTAAGTGTATGCTGTTTCAGCCACCTAGCTTGGGGTGCTTTGCTAGAGAGATCCTTAAGTCCTAATGAAGCTTCCAGATGAATGGAGCCTGACTGTGAGCACACCCCCAGGACGACCCTAAGCCAGAACTGATCAGCTAAGCCTCTTCCGAGTTCCAGATCTACAGAAACTGTGAACTGATCAGCATTTGATGGTTTAAGCCACTGGGGGTATAATTTTTACATGGAGCAATAATTAACTGATGAATGAAACAGGATAGGGATTTACGTGGACGCAGAATACCACAGAAGGCATGGTGTATAGCTTGAACTGATGCTTATAAGGTTTCCCAAACCTGTTCTATTCCACGGATAGAGAGGCTCACAAACGATTCTTCTTGTTGGCTATGTGTTAGAGAAACGCCCAGGGATACTCCCGCTCACAGATAAGAAATTAGTAAATGATATCCCTCTCCTCCAAAAAGTGTTGTGTAGCATCTCCAGGAGCAGTGAGTGGGATGAGGGGAAGTCTCCTTGGGTATCACACTTGGGCGCTTCCTTCCTGGAACTTCTGCTTGCTACTTTGCTAGTACATTTCTGTTGAGATTTCTATTACCTGGCTGAGACTCATGGCCAGCTTTAGGACAGAAACCCTCCGGGATATATTCATTTGTTGGCGAATGGGAGATACAGATATGACTTGGTGGTTGGCACCAATTCACTAGCTGCCTCTGGCTTCCAAAATAAGACTTAGAGGAACTTGGGGAGATAACTTGTCACACACAAGGCAGGCACAGCAGAGTTGGGTGTTCTATATAGCCTAAGACATCACTTCAAATCATTCAAGAGGATCACAGAAGGTCAAAGCTAGAATTCATCCAAGACCACCTCTTAATATTGTGAGAAAAGGAGAGAGAAGGCCGAGAAGCTATGCCATTCTTCTGCATGTTCACAGTATAAAATAATAAGGCACAGCCTAGGACTCTGAACTATTATGTTCTCTTGGTTGGCTGTCTGGTGGGTTTCATCCAATTTTTTACATTTGCACCCCAACCCTGTGTGTGTGTGTGTGTGTGTGTGTGTGTGTGTGTGGTGTTCAAGTGTGGAAATCAGAGGATAACTTGAGGGGATTTCATTCTTTCCTTCCACCATGTGGTCTCTAATGAGCAAACACATATCATCGAGTTTGGTGGCAAGCACCTTTATCCACTGAGCCATCTCTTTCACCTTCTTTTGTTTGGTTTTGTGAGAAGGAGTCTCATTATGTAGCACAGCTGGCCTTGAACTCTTAACTATGTAGCCCAGGCTGAACAGTCTTTTGCCTTAGCCTCTCCAGGGCTGGTGTTATGAATATGTACCACTATACCTAGTTTGGTTGTTTGGTCTTCATGTTTTGAGTGCTGAGTATTCTGTTGCTCTTAGGGGTGGGGGAGGGGCATTTTCTTCTGAGATCCTCAGCACTGCTCCTCCACTGAGATCCTCAGCACTGCTCCTCCACTGAGATCCTTACCTCTGCTCCTCTGCTCCCTCTCTCTTTTCTTCCTGCTTGGTCCCTCTGGCCCAAAACTCCAAGGTTTGGTGTCTCAGGCTTTCCCATAGATCACTCAGTCTGCATTCAAAGCACACCGCTTGGTTCAAGTACTGATGTCCAGCCAGCCCTTGGCAGAACAGAGAGAAGGTGGAATGGAAAGCACCAGGGATGGCAGCCTTAGAGTGGGGCTCTCACGTCAGCCACCGGGCCACCCAGGGATTGTAGGCAAGTCACGTATTGCTTCTCAGCCTCTAAGTGCCCTTCCAATTATAGCCTGCTGTCTCATCAATCAGAGAAAGCAATCCCTTTTAATGAGTTAGCTAGCTAACGTTCCACATGCCTAGATAATATAAATGCTGCAATCTTGATATAATGCTTCTCTCTTAGAAGCATGCTCAAACACAGTAACTACGGTAGAGAATTTAGGCTTTGTGGATGCAGAAGGTTTACATGTGTGTGTGTACCCATGTATGCTAGTGGGGATTGAACTCGGAGGTCCTTTACACACTAGGCACATGTTCTGCCACTGAGCTACATGCTCAGCACTACCATATGCATTCCTTTTAAAAAAATTGCCTTTTAAGTTAGCATACGAAGCAATAGGGTTCATTCTGACATTTTCATCGGTATTTTTTCACTGTGCTTTGCTCTTAACTTATCCCCCTCCCTCACTGCCCTCTTCCACTTCTCTTCTGCTTCCTCCCCTCAAACAGCCCCCATCTGACTTCCATGTCACTTGTATTCCAATACTCTTTATTTCTTTGTATCTTCTCTCCCTTAAGAACTCTTCTGGGCTGGTGAGATGGCTCAGTGGGGAAGAGCACCGACTGCTCTTCAGAAGGTCATGAGTTCAAATCCCAGCAACCACATGGTAGCTCACAACCACCCATAATGAGATCTGATACCTTCTTCTGGTGTGTCTAAAGACAGCTACAGTGTACTTACATATAATAAATAAATCTTTAAAAACAAAAACAAAACCTCTCCTTACATTGTTTCTCGCTATTGGGTGTACCACTTTAATTTTGCAATACATCATGAAGCCAAGAGCCAGCACAGATGTTTGCAGCCCCTAAATTTAATTGTTGCTCTTGTATTTTTTTCTCACTGAAGCACAAGGGGATTTGGTATGAGACAGATCTGGTTTTGAATTTTGCTTTATTCTTTCCAGTTATTAAAAATGGGCAAGTGACTTCACTCTTCCTACCCCGGGGAGAGTTACTGCACAGTGTTAACCATGCAGCGATAGGTAGCACCAGCATTAAAGATTATCCATAAAGGGGCTCGCTCTGCACAGCATTGGGGACCAGTGGATATCAGAGGTGACTACTGTATGGTCCATGGCTAATTCATGGAGCTTCTTTTAGGAGCAAGATATTCTGCATGGTGCTGAGAAAGAAATAAAAGACAGTCTGAGGAAGTTTGTGAATGAGTTGCCACGCAATCTTAATTCTCAGACATTTGGAAAAGGTAGGGAAGACTCAAGATCTGTCAAAGCATTAAAGAAATGACGGTTAAATTTTGATGTGTCCGTGTGCTATTAAAAAAAAAAAAAAAGACCCAAACAGTTTCTGGATGGTCTTTCCAAAAGCCACTCTCCCTGGGAATTATATATTCACCTTCCATGCTTGTGGGTCTTCCAGAATGTGTGCATACTAGGTAACTAAGGAGCAGCGTGAGCCTACAGGCCAGCATGAAGACCAAACTGCAAATCACCGAAAAGAGACCTTGCTCCTGACACCAAGAGGGAGCTAGGAACACAGAGACAGTGGCTAAGAGGGGTAAATGTTGTCTCCTGTGGATCACTGTGCTGTAGGAGCCAATGATGCCCTCCAAGTAGGTGTGGGAAGTCTCCACACCAGCCTCACATCTGAGTGAGAAAAAAAAAAATCTCTTGTTGGGATGGAGTCCACAGATGCACCAAGTCGGTGTCCTATACCAGTTTTAATTGATGTTGGCTTGTCTTTGAAGCTTCAATCTGGAGATAATTTTCTCAACTGGACAGGATAGAGGACCAGGGCCGGACAATTACAAGTGAAGTAAGTGTTTGCTGGATGGTGGTGAGTTGCCCAGGTGTGCAGGGAGCACCCAGGAGGGAGATTTCAGAGGATATCTGTGTCTCTGCAAGGCAGAGGAGCAGTCTTTGTTAAATCTGTCAATATACTCAGTCTGTTGATAGTGGTCGCTTTCACATCTGCTCTTTGGTATCTAGCTCAAAAGGGGGAACAAAGAATTTGCAAGTCCTTTTTGCATCATTAGGTCTCATCCCTCCTTCCTGGTGGGGATGAACTTATTTTTTTTGCAAATGGTACACTTCTATACATTTACAACCATGAATTCCTTCTAAACGCTTGCAGAGCTGAAAGACAGAAATCGGTGCTAAGAATTTATTGTAACAATCCAACTGTACTCCATGAATTTAATGCTTTTCCTAAGAAGGTAAATTATTGATGAGGAGAGGCCTTGGGAGCAAGTTTTGCTGCGTGTCTTTGCTTCACTTCTTGTGACTTCCCAGGGGCCAGCTCACATGACCACCATGTATTTCCAGAGAAAAGCCAGTGTGCGCAGCAACTATGTAACTAGAGCTTCTTGGGAGCAGAGGCTGAATCTTGTGGAATGAGTCTGCATGGTTCATGACAGAGATGAGAATCTGACTTACTGAGATAGAGCGCTTGCAAAGGTCCTGCTATGTTTCTCTTCTTGAAACCCCCTTTCTCCTCCTCCTCCTCCTCCTCCTCCTCCTCTGTTGTTTTCCTGTTTACTCTCTGAGAAACAGTCAGGGTTAGGTTTTCTGAGATTTCCTCAGCCAGCAACATCACACACGGGTCAGAAGAGGCAGTTACTGAGTTCAGGCGAAAGGCTCCACCTGGCCTCTCCCACGGTGTCCGCAGAAGCTGCACTGTCATCTTAATCCCCAGTTGCAAAGTACTTATCATCTGGGGGTGTCACACGAAGAGTGGTGCAACGAGTGATTTAGCCCATGAAATATTTATCAAACCTTTGCCGTGTGCTAGACTCATCACACTCCACCTGCGTGTGAGAACCCTGATTTATTTTTTTCTGTCCTTCTCTTTTTCTTTCTCACCCAGAATGGCTGGATCTCATCCCCCAGAGCAGCTGTCTTCCAAGCAGTTTTCTGTGGACTTCATCCGGAAACCTGTTCCACACATGAACTCTTGGCTTGTCTTCCTAGGAGTGGGTCTCAGCAGCCTGCGCCTCCCCCTGAGGGTACTTGGATGTCTGCAAGCTCTGGTCTGAGAGGAAGCTGCTAGGCAACATGGTGGGGTGGGCACCTGAAGAGTCACAAAGCTGTGCAAGGTATGTGGCTATGGAGCCAGGATAGAGATCCATTGTGCTGACAAATTGAGAGATTCAAGGAACATGGCCCCTGACATGGAGAAGCTCAGTTCAGTGGGATGGCATTAATCCAAATGCCACTAGATGCCACGGAACAGCTCTACCCAGGACGAAGTGTACTGATGAGCTGGGGCCCACACAGCCCTCAGCAGGATTCCAAAGAGTTTTGGATAAAACCACATAGAGGAAAAGATGAACAAAAGGGCTAGAGGCAAGGGAGAGTAAGAAGAGCAGACAACAACCTGCTCTTTACACTGTCTTGAAGGCATTTATGCATCCATTCAACAGACATCTCCCAAGTGTCCACTCTTAGAGCTGATCATTGATTTATAGTTCAGTGACTTCCAAAAAGGATTTGGGGTGATTTAAAACACATCCCAAACCGGAATGCCAGTAACGTAAATAGAACATAGACCCATTAAGAGGTTCTGGGGAATAGCTTCTCAAGCACCTGGGATGGATTAATTGAAAGCTTGCTGGGAGCAAGCACTGCAGAGGTGCTGTGGGCTTTACTGAGTGAGAGGAAGTAGCGTTAAGAGTCTATGGGGAGGAGAGATGTGTACATAAGAAGCCACAGTTAGGAGAAGAGCTTCGGAATTTTCCAGATAGGCAAGATCATTCTGAGCTGTGGAGAACAGTGCCTGTGCCCAGGAGGAGGGAGAGAGTTTGAACTCAGAAGGAAGAGGAGGTCTCTGAGCTGCAGTCGGAAGCAGGAAGGAGCACCAGCGAGGCGGAAAATGGTCATAAAGTTCCCAGTGGTAGAGCAACAAGCCAGCTGAAGGGTGGTGCGACAAGCCAACGGGAACATAGTGAATTCCTGCTGGAAAAGCCACAGCTCAACCTGAGAGGGTCTTATCCTTAGTTGTAGGGATTTCAGTCCAGCCGCTAGTCAGCGATGCTCACTTCCGGTGCCTCAGTTGGGGGTCGGGAGAGGGGCAGGGCAGGAAAACATTGGAAAAATTATAATTTAGGGAAATTCATTTAGCAGATACACATACGATGGAGTGGGAAAGAGAGGATGGAGGGGACCTCTTAAGGAGGCTGAGCTTCGTCTAGACACTAAAGGAAAAAGGAAGCGCGGCCTGAGCAGGATACAGAAGAAACTAGAGAAAGGAGAACAGTTCGAAGAGATGCTCTGTGGTTATCACCTACAGCTTGCTTCTTCAAGTGCGGTCCCACACCTGGTCATCTGGGAGCGAGTGAGGCTGTGAATCTCTGGTTCCATACTGACACTGAATCTAAACCTGCATTTTAACTAAAGCCCTAGGTAACACACAACCACATAAACAGTCTCCGTGGCCACTGGGAACTGACAGCCTGCTTTGTGTGCAAGAAGTAGGGAGGAGAATTGTACATCACATATCTCCAAGACTAGGTCACAAGGGCATATGGAGGATCGGAATCAGTTTGTACTGAGGTTGGGAGGGCCAGCCTAATGGCTGGCTGAGGAGCTCTGAGACCAATCGCTAAAAGGGATCAGGGTACTTATGCTTAATTTTGTATCTTTGTGCCAGACTATTTTTCAATAAAGCCACTTTAGTCACATTGTATAGCATATAGAATTCTTTTGTCAGGTGGAGAAATGACAATATTGTCCAAAACTTTCATAGCAATAAAATCCAAGCTAGCCTATCCATTGTTTGGCAACAACATCCACAGCAGTGTGGCCATGCGTTGTGCCAAACTTTCAGTGTTTGCGCTGGTAATTCTAGGCAAAAACAACAACAACAACAAAAAAAATACTAACGTGGCAATTTAAGTGTGCTCGAGCTGGGGGTGGAGTTCAAGCAGTAGGGCGTAGGAAGCCCAGGGTTTGCTCCCTAGCATTAACAGAGCACAGAGGCAGGCACTCAGGAGCTGGCAGCAGGAGGAGTCAGAGTTCAAGGTCACTCACAGCTACCGCTGAAATCAAAGCCAACAGGAATTCCTCTGGGCCCTTTTTGCTCTCAACAGACTCTCCCAGGTTTCAGTATCTTAATTAAGGTATTAAAATTGGTAGTAAGTAACTCACTGATTGTATTTTCCATGACCAAAGAGCTCATGTAGTCCCCAGTGAAGGAGTTAGAGAAAGGACCAAAGGAGCTGAAGGGTTTTCAGCCTCTTAGGATGAACAACAATATGAACTAACTTAGTACCCTCAGAGCTCCCAGGGACTCAACCACCAACCAAGGACTATACATGGTAGGACTGATGACTCTGGCAGCATGTGTAGAGTAGAGGATTGCAAAATCGATCATCAATGGGAGGAGAGGCCCTTGGCCCTGTGAAGGTTCTGTGCCCCAGTGCCAGGGCCAATAAGTGGGAGAGGGTGGGGTGGCAAGCAGGGGGAGGGGAGAGGCAACAGGGGTTTGTTCTTGTTTTTGTTTGTTTGTTTGTTTTTTGGAGGGGATACTGGGAAAGGAGAAATCATATGACATGTAAATAAAGAAAATATCTAATAAAAAAAAAGCTCATCTAGAGAAGAGTACATCACAACAGTGACACGTGTCACAGTGCTCTTTCTTGGACATCGGCCTCATCTGAGAAGCGATGACTTTATCAGTTTTCCTGTTCTCACTGTTGAACAACGGTGTCATCAGCTATTTCATATATTACTGCACAGTAAGTTTGGATGACTAAATGAAGTCATATTTATAACAAGAGGCTTTTAAAACATGATAACAGATACCTTAAAAGTTAACAAAAGTAACCTCAGGCTCCTCAGACTTGAAACCAACCACCGAATTTTTTTTTTCCCAATGATGTATTTATTTTCATTTTACATAAATTGTTTTCCTGCATGTATGTCTACATAAGGTTATGGGATCCCCTGGAATTGGAGTTATAGACAGTTGTGAGCTGCCATCTAGGGGCTGGGAATTGAACCCAGGTCCTCTGGAAGAATAGCCAGTGCTCTTAACCTCTGAGCCATCTCTCTAGCCCAAGCCTGGGAATTTTATTACATGAGTATATTATCATTTGGCCGAGGAAGAAAGGATGTCATAACAGGAGGGTAATGATAGCTACAAGTTCTAGAAATTTTAACTATAAAATTGTGATGTTGACAGTATTGTGCAATGCTGTGCATGAGGCAGGGCATAGTTATAAAACTGACATCTCTTCAAAAATAGAGACAGCTCCTCTGTTTTTTACTAGCCCGATGAGAGGGACTCCCACCCCCCACCTCCCTCCCAACCCCTCAGAGCAACTTCTGGTCTGTCACCAGTCTCCTGGAGGGCGTTGGGCTGAGCAAGGATCTAACCTTGGTATAAACAGGCTTGTAAAACCAGTTAGACTGCAGCAAGATTTCTGGAGCCCAGCTCTGTATATGATAAGTCTGAAACATTGAGCAGGTCACTTATCTCTCAGAGCCTTAATTTTTTCACTTATAAAATAAGAATAAAACTAACCCAGATTCTCAGCCTTATAAAATATGTTTACAAAGCCCCTTGATGTGTACAAACCCAGTATATGGTACTTTACCCACCTCTGTCCTGGGCTATCCTTCATCCCAATCCTAGATGTCCTTCTCATGATTAGTTCCCTGACTGTTTTTCCATGTTGTAGCAGGTATACAGAGGTCACTGTAATGTCCAGGGTGACAATCCTGAAGTTCTGATTCCCTGCAGCCCCAGCAGCCAGCAAACATTCCTATGTTGGTAGCATTATTTGATGTTTCCAAACTTGTTAGAAATCCACACAACTACCCTGGTAGTGACACACATCTTTAATCTTAGCACTCAAGAGGCAGAGATAGGCTGATCTCTGAATTTGAGGCAACCCTGCTTTACAGAGCAAATTCCAGGACAGTCAGAGCTACACAGAGAAACCCTGTCTCAAAAAGAAAAAAAAACCCAAATAAATAAATAAAAATAAAATGAAGTGATTAGAAAAAGAAAGAAAGGGGCTGGAAAGATGGCTCAGCAGTTAAGAGCACCAACTGCTCTTCCTGAGGTCCTGAGTTCAATTCCAAGCAACCACATGGTGGCTTACAACCATCAGTAATGGGATTTGATGCCCTCTACTGGTGTATCTGAAGAGAGCAATGGTGTATTTTCATATACATAAAATAAATAAATGATCTAAAAAAAAAAGAAAGAGAAAGAAAAAGAAAGAAGGAAAAGAAATCCACACATCTTTGTGGTGGGTTTGTTTCTTTACCCAACAGTGGTTGTTTGTTATTCATTATTATTATCATTATTATCATTATTATTATTATTATTGTTGTTGTTGTTGTTGTTATAATCATCATCACCATCATCATCATCATCATCATCATCATCATCATCATCATCATCATCATCATCATCATCGGATAGCCAGCAAGCATGTTCCCACTATATCATCCCCAGTCCTTCTTTCCTGAAATGGCATCTCAGTATGTAGTCTGTGTAGCCCAGGCTGACCTCTTCATGACCTCAAGTATCTCTAAATGGCAAGGGCTGGAATTATAGGCATAGGCCATCACCATGTTTCAATTTTTTCTTTTTACTCAACCCTAGGTCTCCAGGCATCTTAAAATTCTCCCCTTAATCTTTGTCATACTAGGAACTAAGAACACAGAGTCTACCCGGGGCCCACATAACCTGGTGCGCTCTCAAATCCATGGCAATGGAGGAGATGAGATGCAAAGGGTGACCATGCTACCAGCCAAAGCTCCCACTGGACTATTAACACTGCCTAGCCGACGTTCTCCTTTCCAGGCTCTGCTTTAAAAGGTTTGCTCCTTCCTATATGCACAAAAGTGTCTTGACTTACATTTAAGGGGAAGATGGAAAACAATTAAGAAGTCTATGGTCACTGGGCATGCCTTTAATCCCAGCTCTTGGGAGGCAGAAGCAGGTGGATTTCTGAGTTTGAAGCCACCCTGGTCTACAGAGTGAGTTCCAGCCAGGGCTACACAGAGAAACCCCGTCTCAAAAAAAAAAAAAAAAAAAAAAAAAAAAAAAAACAAAAAACAAAAAAAAACCCAAAAAATGGCATACAGTCTGAATTTCTTACCTTACCTCAAAACTCCATGTGCATTTGCTACATATCAAGATTCTGATAGAACTTCTGGACTTGTCACAGGCTGGGGGAAGTTACTGATGATGTTTTACTAAATGGACATGATGTGCCTATCAAACTGCCTTCTCCTTCATTAGATTTATTTTTTTTAAAGGTTTATCTATTCATTTATATGTCTTTAGACATGCCAGAAGAGGGTATTAGATCCCATTAGAGATGGTTGTGAGCCACCATGTGGTTGCTGGGAATTGAACTCGGAACCTCTGGAAGAGCAGTAAGTGCTTTTAGCCACTCAGTCATTTCTCCAGCCCAGATTTATTTATTTTATTTTTTTCTGTGTGTTTTGCCTACCTGCACATATGTGTACCATGTGAGTGCTTGGTGCCCTCCTCTGTAAGAAGAGGGCATCAGATTTTGGGGACCTGGAGTTACAGGTGGTTGTAAGCCATCATGTGGGTGCTAGGAGTTGGATTGGGATCTTCTGCAAGAGTAACTGGTGATTCTAATCCATGAGCCACATCTCCCATCCCTCAAACTGCCTTCTGATGAATAACATCCCTTCCTGTAGGACAGCACTGCTATCGGGTTTGATTGGAGAAGTTTCTGGTATTGTCGTCACTGCAGAGGTTCGTAACTGGGCAACATGGGAAGAACCAGTAATTACCAAACATATTAGCCTGCACTGAGGATTTGTACACAGTTAATGATGGATGAGAGGAGAGATATTGCCTTCAGTGGTCTGGCCTGTCACCTATGCTATTCTAAGTAACAGCCTTAGTTGCTATGAGGAGACACCATGGACAAGGCAACTTAAAAGAGAAAGCATAATTAATTGTGATCTTTTTATAGTTTCAGAGGTTAGTTCATGGTCATCATGTTGGGAACTATGGCAACAGGCAGGCAGGTGTGAGACTGGAGCAGTAGCCGACAGCTCACTTCATATCTGATCCAAAAGTTCTAGGCAGAAAGATGAGAGAGAGAGAGAGAGAGAGAGAGAGAGAGAGAGAGAGAGAGAGAGAGAGAGAGAGAGACTGACTAGGTTTGAGACTGGGCTTGGTTTTGAACACTCAAAGCCCACTCCTAGTGACATGCATCCTCCAGCAAGGCCACACCTCCTAATCCTTCCCAAACACTTCCAATAACGAGGAACCAAACATTCAAATATACGAGCCTATGTAGCCACTCTTACTCAAACCGTCACAGCAACTATCATCACACACACACACACACACACACACACACACACACACACACACACACACAGAAGAGAGGTTAACGCAGAAGAGGAAAGTGATTCGTGGGAAGAGGACTAGAGGGATGGATATGATGGAATTGCATTATGTTTCTGTAAGAAAATGCCACAGTGAAACCCATTATTACATATAATTAATATATGCGAATGTTATTTGTAAGCATAGCCCTTCCTTTCCTTCCACATTTCAACTTCCTCTCATGCTCTGGACCCTGAGTGCAGCCGTACTAACAAAGCCAGGCGAGATGTGCCTCCTTGAGCGAAAATAGCAAGTCTGCAACTGGCTTGTTCTTGCTCTTTGGGCAGGAGCAGCCGGGCCCATGTCTCTCAGAAATAGGTTTTTGGATATAAGGAGGTTTTTCCGCGGTTACTGCCTGCCTCCCCAGGCACCAGGTGCCTCTTCTCCAACTTCGTCCCTTTGCCCAATGCCAGGGTTCTGCTCTCTTCAGTGGGGTTGACTATAAATGGTCATCAAGGGGAGGCAGCCAGAATGCCAAGAGCTATGAGCCTGACAGAACTTGTATATCGGCCTGACAGCTTCAATAGCCCAGAGTCCGCAAGGAATCCCAAATAGCCCTGGTTCCTTCCTCCTCAACCACAGGCTGCCTGCCTGCCTCCTGGCCTTCTTTAAACAGGACAAGAGCAGGCTGTGTTTGCACTCAGAGGCCAGTGACCTTTCCTCAGTGTTGGGGAACAGGTCAGGAAGACTGCCCAGCCTGAACGAGAGCTGCTTCCTTGCCTGTGGGTTTGTCTGGCTTTCAGAAACGGGACAGTAAGACCTGTCCACAGAGAATACGGACTACTTGGGTCTGAGGGCAGTGATCATTAACACTCACATTACTGTGTGCCAGGCTTAGCGCTGAGTACTTTGGGGATAATGAGAATATAGGATTTTGCACAGAACTCAGCACACAGGAAGTCCTCACTAAACGATAGCTACTGTTGTTGATAATCTTTTTTGAAATCTTTTAAACCTACTTAATTTAAATATTTTAGATTTAATTATTTTATATGTATGAGTATTTTGCTTGCATGTATGTGTGTATGTGTACCACAGATGTTCCTAGTACCTATGGAAGTCAGCATAGGGAACTGGCGTTAGAGACAGTGTGAGCCACTATATTGGGTGCTAGAAATTGAATCCAGGCCCTTTGTTAGAACAACATGGGTTAACCACTCAGAAATCTCTCCAGCCTGTGATTTATTTATTTATTTATTTATTTATTTATTTATTTATTTATTTTTGTTTTTGTATTTTCGAGACAGGGTTTCTCTGTGTAGCCTTGGCTGTCCTGGAACTCACTCTGTAGACCAGGCTGGCCTTGAACTCAGAAATCCGCCTGCCTCTGCCTCCCAAGCGCTGGGACTAAAGGCGTGCGCCACCACCGCCTGGCAATTTATTTATTTTTATTATATGCATATGGGTGTTTTACATGTGTGTAGGTCTGTACACCACGTGTTGGGGTAGCATGAGGAGGCATGAAGAGCCGGATCTCCTGGAACTGAAGGTTACAGTTGTCAACTGCTATGTGAGTCCTGTGGAAGAGCGGCCTGTTCTCCTAACCATGGAGCCATCTCTCCAGTCCCATCAACAACATTTTTAAAAATTTAAAAATTACACTTACTTATTGTGTGTATGCTTATGCACTTGTGTGCCACGGTACACATAGAGGTGAGAGGATAGCCTGCAGGAGTTGGCACTCTTCTTTCATCAGGAGGGTCCTGGGGATTGAACTCAGGTTGCAAGGCTTGGAGGCAAGCACCTTTACCCACCCAACTGTCTTGCCAACCTTCATCAATAATCTTTTAAAATTTTAACTTAATTAATTAATTAATTATATTTCTAGAACAGGGTCTAATTATGTAGTCCGAGGTGGCCTGAAATTCGCCAAGATCTGCCAGACTGTGCCTCCTAAGTGCTGTTTAAAGGCAGGTGCCATTATGCCCGCTTCTCTCAAAAATAATCTTACAGATCATTCTATGAGGTATTTCTTACCCCTTTGTTTTTGGCAGCCAATACAAGCACAAACACGGTGCTCTGAAAACAGAAGGTCCCTTTGTATCTATAGGTTTTTTTTTTCTATGTAGGCTTTTTTTTTTTTTTGTATCTGTATGTGTGCCTATGCATACGCGTGTGCGCACGCACATGCCTGCAGCGTCCAGAAGAGGGCATCAGGATCCCTGCAGCTGGGGTTAAAGGCAGCGGTACGCCTGATTTTAACTGCTGAGCCATCTCTCCAGCCCTCCCTAGAAAGTCCTCTTTTTAAACTGACTGCAGGCTGCCAACTTGCTGAGGTCAGCAGCAAAGTCGGGGTTGGGCAAACTTTTCCCTTTAGCAGCACCCGATCAGAGAAAACGGTTGAGCTGAATATTCAATCCCATTACTCACTTCTTTGCCCCACCCCTTCCCACCCTACCCATGTTTACCCATGTCTTATGTGATTTCCTTAGGAAGCATCTGCAGAGAGAGAGAGAGGTCCACAATATGGTTTGGATGGTGCTGAAGCATACACTGACACTGGGGCCAGGGCACCTTAGATTCACCAGACAGCACCCATAGAGGATTTGAATGGCTTCCTTTAGGAGTTTTCTCTGAGACCCTTTCTTTCCAGGAGTGGGAATCTCGAGGCTGGTTGAAGCACTTGGTTCAGAGGCAGAGCTGTTGGAACCTGGAACTCGGAGGACTGACTGACTGCTTTTCTCCGTGTCACTCAGCTGCTCTGCACTGCCCTGAAAAGGCAGGGAAGATAGCTGGACAGATTGGCCATCTGTCCGTAGTTGGTACCCTCCCAAATTCACTCTCTGTTCTTCCCAAATTCTCTTTTGACAAGAGCCCTCTGGGATGAGCTCAGATCCCATGACACCTCCTTCTGGTCCTGCCTCATCTCTGTGAAATTTACGAGGTTGTGAACTGCTAATTGTGTTCCCATTTACAATTCTCTGGTGTTGATGCTGGGCTGCCCCTTTTCATTTATTTTTATATATGTGAGTACATAGTCCCTGTCTTCAGACACACCAGGAGAGAGCATCTGATCTCATCACAGATGGTTGTGAGCCACCATGTGGTTGCTGGGAATTGAACTCAGGAACTCTAGAAGAGCAGTCAGTGCTCTTAACCACTGAGCCATCTCTCCAGCCCTGGGCTGCCCTTTTTAACATCGTGTTTCTCTCTGATTTGTATGTTCCTTTTAAGAACATAAAGTCTTGGGTCTCCTCATCTTCCAAACCTCCCACCCCCTACCCTGCTCCTTCTCTGCTCTTTCCCTGTACCTGCTCTCCCTGGGTTGTCAGAATCTAATGTGTGTGACGCTTGCATCCATGCATCCTCTGGGATCAGGCATATGAGATGGTAATGGGGGAACTCCCTGGTCTTCAGAGACCTTTAATATGAAGGCCCAGTATAAGAAAGGCATAGAAAACGTGGAACTCTGACACTCCAAAAGACTATGTGTCTAATTCTTGCACTCTGAAAATGAGCTGCTGAGCCCCTCCTAGGGAACATCCTTACAGCGATGTGGCTCCCTAGACACAGCTGACTTCAGAGGTCCAGGGAGTGGTGCAAAGTGAAGGATGTTCTCTTTGGCTATGAGGGCCTCCGGGACTCCCAGGGGGAACCCACAGGCCTCATATATATTTATGTGAACTTAAGATGCTAATGAGTGTTGTGGAGCCAAGTGCCCCACTGCGTTTTGTGAGCAATTGGGTCTACTCTTAACATCAGCTTCTTTGTGTACAGGGCTGTAGGTTCAAATTGCAGATCTGAGCTAAGAAGTGCAGCTGACATGGACACCTGCCAGGCCTACAGCAGCATCAGAGGGGCCCCAGCAGGAAGTAGAGCCAAACCAATGCACTGCATCCTCGCCTGGCTGAGATGGATTTGTCCATCTCCCAAGGTCCAAGAGGCAGTGCCTGACATCTATTAGATAGGGAGTTTTTGGACCCCATCCCTAAGGGATTCCTGCCCCCACTACGCATCCTTTCCAAGAATGGAACCCCGTGGGAGCCCTTTCCTCAGACCGGCTTTGCTAACCTAACCACAAAGCTTTGCTGGGGCTTGAAAATCAGTTAGTCCTTCATTGTCACCTTATAGAGCATCTCCCTAGAGCTGCCTGACACCACCTTGGTTCCAGGTCAGTGGCCACCTTCAGTCTGTTTGTCACCAGACAGTGACTCTGTGCCAGGCACCAGTCATAGAGAGAAGAACAAGTCAAACTTCGTCCTCCCAAATATACGGCGTGGGGGTAATTACTAGTTATGGTGTTTGTGGAAATGGAGTGATGAGCGAGAGTCTCCGAAAGGAAGTACAGCAAAGAGCAACCGCCCTGTTTGGGGGTGAGGAATAAGGTTTCCCAGGAGGACTAATTCCTAAGCTTGGTATAAAAAGAGGGTAAGGGAGGCTTGATAAATGGTTCAATTGATAAGGTTTTTGCTCTGCAAGTATGACGACCTGAGTTCCAATCCCTAGCATCCACATAAAAAGCCAATGATGGTGCATATCTTTAATCCAATTATCAGGGAAGCAGGGCAATAAGAAGATGGGGAAGCTCACTGGCCAGTTACTGTAGCTGAATTTGTGAGCTCCAGGTTCAGTGAGAGACCATGTGTCAAGAGATAAGGTAGAGAGCAATTGAGAAAGACACGGACATAGACTTCTGAACTACACAGGAGGGCCTGCATATACGCACCCACATACACACACGCACGCACGCATGCACACACACACGCACGCACGCATGCCCAGATGTGTGCACAAGGGTAGGCAGAGGGATAAAAGGGCATTCTCAGTAGAGGAAAACATACGTGAAGAACAGGCTTGAAAGGGTCTGGCTGTTGTGGTGAGCAGCAAGTACTGAGAAAGCTGCTAACAGTAACTCCTAGTATGGAGGCAACAGGTGGCCGAAGTACGCACTGAGACCAGAGGCAGCCTGATCACTGCACCCAAAGGACTTTCCTGTGTATGACAAGTGGCACCGGGAAGGATTCGCCCAGGGGAAGGAGAGTGGTTGTGGACTCTCGAATGAATTTCAAGCAAAAGTAAGCTATCTGGGGAGAGCACATAGACACACTTGGCAATTATTAAGTAATTTGGATAATAAGGACAAAATAACAAAGGAATAATCAACTATATTCATCCTTAATTTATTACTACACATTTCCTTCCAGTCTTTACAGTTTTTGAATACTTATCATATGAAGTGAGAGGTTTTCTTCATCCTTTTTCAGCATTGATAGGATAAACATCTTATTGTACCCCCAGTCATGTACTATTATTAATCAACATTATACCGTTAGCAGTTACCCAAGTCATAGAATTTCTCTTTTACCTGTTTTGCTGGGCACGTCCTACTCATGGCTTTGGGTTCAGGACCAGCTGTCACCAAACCACTTTACTATTTGGGGGCTTTTCACCTGAAATAGAGGTCAAAGCCCACCCTCTGCCATTCTATTTATGCATATTTGAGTGTTCTCTGTACCCTGTATGCAACCTCATACGACCTTCCACTGGCCCCACTTCCAGGTCAAAAAGTAGTTAGAAAATTTTTTTTCATAGTATGTATAATAGGAAATTGTGATTGTTTTCATCTTTTCTATTAACAGAAGATGGCCAATTGGAAGGGATGCTGTTGGCCGGATGGTCTGGACAAACCCCATTCTGCTTTGACTCTGGCTCCTTTTTCTTCTGTATGCGACAGCACTATTTCCTGAAATGTGATATTTCATATCCCTGACATTGGGTCTCCTTGAGTGGTTTTGGTAAGGACTGAAAAAATAAACATGGTCTCCCACTTGCCTCCTCTTCTGGAAGAGGTGTCTGGTCTCCAGGGAGACTTTGCAATGCACAACCCCTGCGCTTGTGCTTATGTCCTCTGAGGAACGCCCCTCCAGCTACAAACAGCACCCAAAGTGCTTTAGAGTCTCTTTCAGTTTAAATCTACTTTAATCCAGAATGTAGGGAAATGTTTAGGATTTAAATTAAAAAAAAAAAAAAGGTTCTTGAGAGTTATTTAATTCATACTTCCTTACTCAATCCCACATTTCCCCCCTTGGCTGGAACCATCTGGTTTGGTGTTGAGAAAGCTGATAGTGGGATATTCCCATTTTCGAAGTACAGGCAGTAGAAGCGGGGGGGGGGG
>NW_022196906.1:34611377-34623048 GCF_008632895.1 Mastomys coucha | reverse complement strand
TTTCTATTGCTTTTCTATCTCTTCAGTTTACAGGCCTCACAAAGGAGGTTGGAAGCATTTTGCAGTGGCTGGATTCTGATTTGCCTGGGGAGGGGGGAGGCATTGCGTTTGTCAACAAAGGCTGCAAGCCTTCTGGGAGCAGAACTTGACGGGCTACATACATCAAAGAGAACTTCAAAGGGAGTCATTTGTCATCTGGATCCAGAATAAGTTACTCTGAAGGGTCACATCCTGGTTTCTGTCTTCAGGTGGAAAATGTAAAGTTACCTAAGAAGGATCCTTTAGTGACCCTGACAGGAGGGCATAAACTGCAGAGGCTGGACCAGAGTGAAAAATCGCATAGCATCACAGGGAAGAAAAACAGACAGTGCCATGTACATACATGAAAAAGGGAGGACTGTCAGTAAAATACTTAGAGTGGTTCCTAGCATACAGTACGAACTTAATAAATGCCAGCCGTTGTAAACAGAAAGCTGTCCATGTATGGCCAGCTGCCTTTTTATGCTGGTTGAAATGCCACTTATTTTAAGAAATGAATTTAATAAAAGAATGATGATTTGTGTGTTGTTTTTTTTTTTTAATTTTATTTGCATTGGTGTTCTGACTCCATGTTTGTCTGTGTGAGGGTGTCAGATCCCCTGGAACTGGAATTATAGACAGTTGTGAACTGCCATGTGGGTGTTGGGATTTAAACCCTGGTCTTGGAAAAGCAGCCAGTGATCTTAACCACTGAGCCATCTCTCCAGCCTCCTCTGGTTTGTGCTTTTGTTTACATCTATAGCTAGTAATAGTTTAACAGTATCTGATTTCTACATTTTAATAATTTAATTTATTGTTTTTGTTTCTCCAGACAGGGTTTCTCTGTGTGGCCTTAGTTATCCTAGAACTCACTCTGTAGACTAGGCTGGCCTTGAGCTAAGAGATCTGCTTGACTCTGCCTCCTGAGTGTTGGAATGAAAGGTATGTGCCACCACGCCCAGCCTTGTGCCTACATTTATTTCTCTGCAATGCTATTCCAATGCAAACTTTATGGATCCCTGAAATATAAGTCTGAGAAACACAATTCCAGGCACTGTACTTCAAATAAAATTTTGTTCACTCCGTAACTACATTGCTTTTTAAGTAATGTAAGACCGCTTGGGTCTTTCTACGTGTATTCACAAGGAATGGATATGTCTGAGAGGCGACAGAGACACTGGTGGCCAAGAAACTAGTGTTCTGTGGAGTTCTGTCCTAGGCCAAGACAGAGCTAATGGTATCCCAGCCGCTGAAGTCCCCTCACATCTCCCCTCTCATTCCCTGTGCTTGCTTCTCTTGACCACTTAGCACCTGCAGGATGGGGAGAGACGGAAGCTGCATCTCCCCACAGCAGCCTCGCCAGCAGCAGCCAGACACATCAAGCAGACTAAACTGTTTGAGAGAAAACAGCATAAGCACCTTCTTGGCTCTGAGACCCTAAGGTCAAGCCCTTCCTTGGGGCCGATGACACTGTGAATGGGCCATTCGCTTGTTCCATGTACATTGAGCACTGAGTGTCAGACACTTTGGGGATGCAGAGAGGAATGAGATCAGCAACCGCAACCCTCAGAGAGCTCCCCGCCCAGCAGGTGAAAAAGAGCATGAGCGAATAGCTACTTCTGCAATGCCTGCCTTTGGCAGAGGGCAGCGAGGGAGCCCCAAGGGTAAAGATGGCATCCCGCCACTTAGGCTATCTTAGAGCACGCCTGAGTTTTGAATTCAGAGTCCTCCCTTGAAATCCTCAGTGCTGTAAGGTGTTTTTCCCTTCCTTTGGTGTAGCACATATTTTGGGTTTGAAGTGATGGGAATGGGCATGGGGGGGGGTGGGAAGCAGACATCCACCCTGTACCCCCATGCTGTGGAATGCTGTCTGCAGTTCATATCACATGTCTGTGGCCATCTTCATCAAACCAGTGATGACCTTCAGGAGACCCACATAAGATTTAGCCTACAAACATTCCTTCAGAGAAGGCTAGCAGGGAGAATAGCAGATTTCATCCAAGACTCCAGCCAGCACTCCTCCACTGGGCTGTATGCAATTCTGTCCCATGTAGAGTGTGAACTGAAATGGAGACTCTGTCTATGCCATTTTAAAGGGTCCTCATCTACGGTGGAGTGAGCCATGCTGCTCAGTGATGCATCTGTTTGGGGACCATCTACTTTCCTGTATGTAGCCTTCCACCCAAACTCCTATAAGTCAGTGCAATAATCTCATTCGTTCACTAAGCTAGACTTGAGTGGAATCTTTTCTTTGATCTGTCACTGGGGCCATATATCAGATAAACAAACATTTGTCCACATCTCCCAAGGACAATCGACAACTAGATATCTTCTGGGAGGCCCTGGTGTGTCACTCAGCCTCCTCAGAGTGAGGGATCCTGAAGAGAGGAGAATGAAAACTGGAGCACCAGCCTCCGTGGGCTGCACGTCGTGCCTTAACGTTAGTCCTAAGGACTTGATGCGAATTGATCCTTGAACCCAGAGGAAGGGTTCATGGGGATCCCAGGAAGCCAAGCAAGGCTGGAAATGTGAGCTGTGGCCCTGAGATGAAGATAGAATAGAAAACTAGTTTCACCCCTAAGGGAGTGATGGGGAGATGGCTCAGCAGTTAACTGCACTTGCTGTTCTTGCTAAAGTCTTAGGTTCTGTTCCCAGCACCCACATGGCAACTCACAACTATCTGTAACTCCGGTTCCTGGGGATCAGATGCCCTCTTTTGGCCCCCATAAATACAAAGCACATACATGGTACACATATACACACCCACCCACACACATAAAATATAAACAAATAAGAAACAACAGTAGGGGAGGTTGACAGGTGCTGCAGAACCAGGACTGTAGCTGAGCCTTAGTTTACCTGTCTCCAAGGCTCAGGCAGGAGCAGGCACAAGCTTTCACCCACCTTCCTGACTCCTGTTATCTCTCTCATTAAGATGAGAATCTTCCTGGACATGATAGCTTACACCTTCGATCCCAGCACTTGAGAGGCAGAAGCAGGTAGATCTCTGAGTTCAAGGCCAGCCTGGTTTACATGGTAAGTTCCAGGACAGCCCCAGTTACATAGTGAGACTCAGTCTCAAAAAGATCCCAAATCCAAAAACTGAAAAGATGAGAAACCAATGAATGAACCAACCAACCAAACAAAAAAGACGAGAACCTCAAACATCTATTCCTCTGATGCCATGCTTTGTGGACCTATCTATTTACAACAGCTCCACTGTGGAGATGGGCTTATACATATATCCAAATCTAACCAACTGTGCACTTGAAATACATGAAGTATATCATATCACTAGCACATTGCCATGAAGCTGTTTTACCAAACCACTTTGAATTATTATCAAATGTTTTCCACGGAGTGATGTTGTTAGTGATTCTGGTACACATTGGGCTCTGGAGAAGAACCCTCATCGCTAAGCCGCTCTTTAAAGGAGGGTAAACATACCAGCGTAATACAGATGCTGGAGCACTGGGACACCTAGGTTTGCATCTTCTCTCTCCAGGATCCCCACTGCCTCTTACTCCTTCACTCTACTGCTTTTCTTATTTCACTCAAAGAGACCCAAGCTTACGCCTAGCTCTCTGTCCCTAACTGAGTGCCCTGGAAAAATGACCTCTCTGAGTCTCAGACAGAGTTGCTCTTCTGCAAAATGCAGCTACTTCCCAATTCTGATGGACACTGGCTGAGTCTGCATATCGGGTAACTGGCACATAACATGGCCTGAAGTAATGATGGCTCTCACAATGATTGTGAAAACCAGGGAAAAGTTTCAAGGAGAATGAGAAAAGAGGGAAGAGAGACAAACATAAAGGAGCCTTCTCTTGCTATTCAACGGGTTTCTGACTTGGGAGGCAGAGTCAGGCAGGTCTCTGTGAGTTCTAGGCCACTCTGATCTACCTTGTAGGGTGCATTATGTGAAGGTTGTCTCTGCCTATTCAATTATTGATTGTTATCCTGGCAGGGAGCTGAGTACTAGCCAGATCTTGGTATTGCTATTCTTAGCCTATCACTGGCCTCATATTTTGTAAACAGTCACCTTCCTCACTTGCTGGTTTTCTTAATAAAGATATGGTGGCAAATAGCGAGGCAGGAAGTGGAGTGAGGAACTTTCAGGGGGAGAAATGCTCTCTGGAAAGGAAATCCAAAGTGGGGTTCGTCAGTGCAACATGGGGAGAAACAGACATACCGGAACCAAAAGAGAGGTGAAAAGGAAATCCATGCTGCGGGATGGAAGGCTAGAATAGTCAAGTCAATTTAGATTGAGCTAGCTGAGAGTCTACCCAGCTAAAGGCCTAAGCTATAATAAATATTAATAAGTCTCTGTGTCATTATTTAACCACTGGCAGGGCCAGAAAGTCTCGCTGTACTACACAGTGAGTTCCAGGACAGCCAGAAAAACAGAATGAAACCTTGTCTCAAAAAAACAAACAACCAAACCAAACCAAACCAAAACACAAACCTTAAAAGGTTTCTGGATTAAAGGATGTAAGGCCAATGTGAAAGACAAAGAACATGACTTCTGAAGCTTCCTAGCCTTGGTGACTGTGCCTCAGTCTCCGTATCTGCTGAAGGCCCATGGGCACAACCTACTTCAGGGAGATGTTCGTTGTTTGACTTGAGGTGACATGCATATGAACCTGGGAGGCATAGAGCCTGTCATAGATGAACGATTAAAATCTCTCTTCACCTGCAAGGTGGTAATAAATCTCCGCAGCCTTGGTTAGTGGCAGTTGCTGGGGAAGGGAGACTCCCCCCGCCCCCATACACATACACTCTGAAAAGAAAGTCATTCCTCATTCTAAGAGCTATCTTAAGAAGGACTGTTGAGATTGTTCCTGCTGTGTGCTCAAATGGAGGGCAGAGGATCAAGTCCCTGAAAGAGATTTCTGTTGGAAATGTTTTTGGCAAGGCTACATTTAACATGCATCAGTGAGACAGACAGACAGACAGACAGCCTGGGTTCCTGTCCTCACGCTGTAGCTCACTCACTCTACAGCTTCTCAAGGACTAACCCTTCGTCTGTCAGATGGGATTCCAACGGTACCTACTTGAGAGCTGTGAGCATCCGGTGAAACGATACATTGAGGGCTTTGCAGGCTTAGCTAAGGACGTTCCAGTTCTGAACCACATTGCTATGAGCCCTGCAGACAGGAGCACAAGTGTTCCTACCATGTATACATGGGGTTCTTCTGTCAGACACTGCTCTAAGCTCGGGGGTGGGAGGGGGTAGAGAGGAAATCCAGGCTGTGGTAGAAACAGACACTGGACAAATGTGCCTCGCTATAGACAGATGTTTGCGGGCTCTTCCTCCCCACTGAAGTTCCCATGTTGCAATCTCAGCTCTGTGTGTGATGATTTTTTGAGCAAGACACTTTAAGGGATGCAGTGAGGACGCAAGAGAAAACAGCAGTTAGCAACCCACAGACAGCCTGAATCTGCCTGTAACTTGATCTTGGATTTCTCAGCCCATAAAAGACATAGAAACACATTTTTGTCGTTTATGGGCTACCAATCTACGGCAGTTTGTTATAGAATGGGCTAAGACATACTCGGACAAGGGTGAGAAAAGATATTCAAGAGTGTTGAAGATGTCAGGGAGAAAGTATAGCCAGGTAAAGTGACAGCGATGTCTAAGCAAGCAGGCATTCTGGTTAGACTGCGGAGGGAGTTCAGGAAAGGTCTTGGTGAGGCAATACGCGCCCTCAAACCTGAAAGGCAGGGAGCCAAGCTTGCAACCATCTGGGCAAAGAAGACTCTTGGAAAGGGGAGTGGAGCAGAGACCCTGAGGCAGAAGCCACTGTGGCATCATCATTGAGGGCAGAGGTCTTAGCAGGCTTGGATGGCACAGGATGGGGAACCTGGGAGATGGCTAGACTCTGTTCTTAGTGAAGGGTAGTCTCAGGGGGTGAAGGCAGAGCAGAGGCTGGGGTGCTACAAGAATCTAGATGACAAGGGCTGTGGTTCAAACCTTAAGGGCAAAAGCCCTGGCTCTTACCTGGAGTGGAGAAGCCAGGAGAAGCCGTTGGTCTTTGGCTTTCCTGTAAAAGAACACTCCAGGGCTCTGCAGCTGCAGTGTGGGAAGGGACCCAGAAATTCTCCTTTCCAGTCTTTGCTCCTTCAGAATGGGCACAGATACCCAAAATGAGAGTCCCTTCTGGTTCAGTCAGTTTAGTAATGCTGGCTGATGTATAAACAGAAGATGTTTATTTAGAAGTGAGCATTCTGGAAATCCAAGATTGAGCAGGATTATGGTCTCACAGCAGGATGTATCATGGCAGGAGCAAATGCAAGAGAGAACTCTTAGTGACTGAAGAAGCACAGTCCTTCTTATAATATGCCTCTACTGTAGGAATTATCCAGGGTCCCTCAGTAAGTCCCTCTCTCCTTCCCTTCTCTTTCCTTCCTTCCCTCCCTCCCTTCTTTTCCTCCAAGGACAGCAGCTATTAAAAATCTCATCACCTCTGAACATCACCACATAAGGGACCAAGCATCTAGCACCTGAACCTTTGTGGAAAAATCACATCTATACCACAGTCTACCATTGTTCCCCAACAGTGCCTGAGGTGCCCCCTCCAAGCCTGTGAACTACAAATATGTACTAGTTCCAGAGTGAGACAGACCAAGATGTCACAACAGCCTCCACTCCCACGTGTCCTCCCCTCCACCCTCTGCTCCAGGCTCTCTGAAGCTCCACGCTCCACCCTGTACCCAGCCACCCTCACCACCCCCACCCTGCACCCATCCTCGGTGCAGCGCTCTTGTGTGACTGTGCTTCCCACACTACATATTCTTGCTGCTCGGCTAGCCAAGAATCTTCCATTTTCCTAACCACCCTTTTGCAGAACTCCTGTTCCCCTCCTTGTCTGCTGCAAACATTTTGGCCCCATCGCCATTTTCTTTCTCCTTAGTCAACCTGGTCCCCTGACCCCACTGAAATGAGCAGAGTCGTGAGTCATGTGTATATGTTCCATATACACCCATAGAACCAAACTCAGGGAGTTGCTCCTTGGTTGGAAAACGTCTCGTCTCAGAAGATCCACCTCCAGCCTAAGTTCTAACCCTAAGTTCTACACACTAGGGAACGGACTAGGAGCTTATGCTCTATCCTTCGGCTACTTGGTCTACAGGACCTAAAATGGACAAAACAGGAGAGAGTCAACATTGCTGGGTTGGCCTTGTCCACTAAAGACACTGTTGGAAGGAGAAGCCACATGCCCTGAAAGTTATTACGTGGAAATAAACCACTTGGAAGGGCTGAACTGCTCCTGGCTCTGGAGTCAAGAGGCAAGAGAGGACAAGGATCCCCTCTCTTACACCCGCCTTGCTGCAAGCTCCGGCCCATCCTTTCTGAACTCAGTGCTGTTCACGATGCTCTGAAGACTATGATGCTCTGAGACTGGCCAGAGAAGCATCTCTCCCTGCAGATGTCCTCTCCATCTTTCTTCAACATCTTTTCCTCTCCGAGGCCTTTCTGATGATGAAGAAACTCTTGGGAGAAGAAACATCTTGCCTTTCCTAAGCTTCTTCTTCCCCACTCATTAATGGGTTTCCTTCATTTCGGCTCCATGCATCCTCAAGTCTCTAACACGAGCCAGTGACCCACATGACCACAGAGCAAAGAGCCTGGATGCTACTATAATGTAATGGAAAGTACTGGGAAAGTATGAACAAGATACTTCTACAGCACAGAGATCTCTGCTTGGGGAGTCCCTCAAGTCCATGAGGGAGTTTGGTATATGGCAAAGAGGTTAGATGATCATCAAGGTGTAGGTCTCTATGAGTAATGTGTAGGACCTGAGACAAAGTCATGTGATGAACATAGGGCCCTGCAGGGGTGGGTCCCCTTCAGGGAGCTGCTTCAGTATTGTAGGTACAGAATAGGTGATCTTCACAGATCTCTCCTCCCTCTTTTTGTCCCTCCTCCAAGAGCAGGTCATTTGGGGTCTTGAAGAGAGAGGGACAAGAAGATGACAAAGCTACTGTAGCAGCGTGTTCAGAGGACTTAGATTCCTCGGGGCCAAGGGAATCTCAGAGCTTTAGGAACAGGGTGTGAGAGGCAGTGGAGCAGAGAAGGTGGCTGTGGTGTGATGGCCTGGTTTCTGGCCTCTGTGGAGAGTGGAGGGAAGCAGGGCAAAGCTGCTGCCCCTGGCTGTTGGCTGAAGGATGGAAGATAGAACTCCCCCAGAGGGAGGCAGATGGAGACTGGGCCTCAGAGAACAACCCAGACTCCAGCAAAGGGTGCAGAGTGGGAACTCGAGGCCTGTGGGAATCTGGGACACCGGCCTCGTTGTCTTGTGTAGGGAGGAAAATCACACTTTGCTCCTTGGGTCAATGGAAAAAAAAGCAGGTTTTTCTTCTCACCTTGAGGTTTTCCTGTCCTTCCCAATCTTAAAAAAGGAAATCTAATTCAGCACGTCTTGGATCTGCCTGTTGGGCTCTTTGGAGTCTAATTTTGGTGAGTACATGACCAGCTGAGAACAAAGGAATTTGTGGGGGGCTAGACCCCAGATTGCCCTATCTGTGTGTTAGTCAGCTGTGCATTGTGTAAAGAAAAAGACAACGATAGATGATACAATCGTGCTCCTAAGAGCAGATCTCCTAGTCTTATGTTAGCCATCTTATTCATACAAGTGCAATGTATGATATTTAAACAGAGACAGAATCGCCCGTTGTGTAGCACAGGTTATCCAAGCTGCCTCTTCATTCTCCTCTTTCCCACCCTCTTTCCCCTCCCCCACCACTCTCTCTCTCTCTTTCTCTCTGTCTCTCATGTGTGTGTGTGTGTGTGTGTGTGTGTGTGTGTGTATGTGTGTGTATGAAGCAAGGCATACAGGCACAGATGTTTGAAGGCCAGACATCAACCTCAGGTGTCTTTGCTCTCTCATCCCCCATCCTACTTCTTGAGATTGGTCTATCATTGGACCATCTGTTTGGGATAGCTGGGGAGCCACCTGTTTCTGCTTTCTAGCACTGCAGTTACAGAAGTGTGCTTCTGGGCTTTTACATAGGTGCTGGGAATCCATCCTAAGCGCCTCATGCCTGCAGAGCCATCTTCCCAGCCCTGTCTCTCTGCTCTTGGCCTTCCATAGCAACCCTGAAGCAGAATGCAAAGGTTCACCATTGTGTATTCAAGCAGTACAGTGTGGAGCACCTGACTTCCTGCCTCAATTTCTAAGGATAAAGAATAGTCCCCTTGGTGCTGGTGGGATGGCTCAGTGGGGAAGAGCACCGACTGCTCTTCAGAAGGTCATGGGTTCAAATCCCAGCAACCACATGGTGGCTCACAACCACCCGTAATGAGATCTGATGCCCTGTTCTGGTGTGTCTGAGGACAGCTACAGTGTACTTACATATAATAATAATAATAATAAAAAAAAAGTCACCTCAGAGGTTGCAGCAGACTCCCTGCATGAAGGAAGCACTGGCCCAAGTGGCCAGTGACAGTAGCTGCTCAACAAAGCACTACTTGATGGTGAGAACAGAAATGAATCAGCTGGGCCATTCCACACAGATAGGCACTATGGAACATGTGGGGAGAGGGCACGGGAAAAGATTTTCAGGCTGTGTTACTGCTTCAGGGGTCTGCAGACAGTAAGCTAAGCAGCCAAGGAAGGGCCATCTTGACCACAGCTACATAACACGCGAAATTATTCTCCCAGAAAAACTGCAGACAGATGGAGTACAGATGGGCGTGTGAGCCTTGTGAGGTCCTAAAGGACAATAATATCCCCCAAAGGACACTAAGGGACTTGCTAGTGGGATAAAGGACCAGCAGTGGCCACTGCAGACTGGCTCTAATGGCGTGGTGTCAGCTTACTTCAAGCAGGCTGCCCACCAAATAAATACCCCATGGGCCAACACTCCCTGAGCAAAGCCAGTCATGATAATGACAACAGACATTCGTTAACTGCTGATTATGTAGCAGGCAGGGAGCTGAAACTCGAAATGCATTACTTCATTTAGCTTACACACATACATACACACACATACACACACACAAAATGCTATAACATTGTCTCTACACTCAATGGCTGCTGAGAAAACCGAGGTTAGGGAGGTGAAGTAATTTGCCCAAAGTCATACAATTACAAAGTGCCCCAAGCTAGCATCAAGCCAGAATCTGGGACCCCAAGGGTCGGCCCTCATGGCAGTTGTTCCATGGCTGGTCCACATGGAAGCCTTATGCGCCTTCCCCCTGCTGTTCCCTTGAAGAGTGATTGCAAATAATTGGAATTGTCATTGGAAGTAATGAGAAGTGACAGGGGTTGGGTTAGAAGGCACACCGATCCAAGTCTGAACGATCCCCCTCAAACCCAAGCCTAAATTTAAACAATGAAGTCACAAAACAATTTCCCTGGTAGGGATTGGATTCTTCCTGCCGCCCTTCATCACCCTGAAGAGACAATCAGAGTATGTCAGGGGCTGAAGCTCTGTTCTGTACAGTGGATTTCTTTGAGGACAGGAAATTCCTTCTTGGCTTAATCCTGTTTGTTTTCCATGTAGAGTAAAACCACTTCAAACCCAGCCTCGGAGTCCACCAGTCTTAATGAACACATCTCAACCCACTAGTATGGTCCTTCTTCATCTTCCTCTTCTTAGCATCCCGTGAGGGATGAGGCAATGGGGGTGACAGGTTGTGATGAAGAATGACACCATACGATTTCAGAAGGCAAGGACACAGAGGATGCTGGGAGATTTAGTCCCTCCAGGAAGCACCTGGCAGGTCGCCAAGGATACACACTGATTAATCTAGCCTTTCTGATGTTGATGGGTCACCCTACCAGCCTGCCAGCTGCTTTCTTAGCACCAACCTTGATAATGTCGAAGTGTAGTAAGAGACTGAAGTTCATAAGGTCCCTGAAGGCACAAAAGGAGCCCCCTCAACTCCCACACAGACAGAATTATATGGCTTCTGAGAATCCCCTAGGGGCCTCCTGGTGTTTGCTTTCTCCTGCGTGTCCATGCCCTTGTCTCTGACAGTCTCCCTCAATGCTCAGTGGTTAGGTGGGAGAGACTGGCCTTCCATTCTATCGGAATCTCAGAGTTCAGCTCAGGGGTGGTACCCACCTCTGAACTTGTTTGTGAGGGAGAGGATGTGAATAAAGAAGGGTCTTGGATGAACATGAACACCAAAAGAAAAAACTGATGGGTTGCTGCAGCCATCCTTGAGGGACAGTGCTAGAGAGGCCCCTCTGCAGACACCAGTCAGCTTTGCTTGGTACTTTACTGTGTGAAAGCTCCATCCTCCCCACCCCTCCTCCTCCTTCACCCCCTCCTCCGTCCTCATCCTCTTCCTTCTCTTCACTTGGCTTTCCCGACCTGACCTCTTCAGACGCCCTTTGCTACCTCTTCAGAAAAGCCTCCACTAACTAAGGAACTATTCTGAGGAGAACAGTTCCATTTTTCTCTTCCCCGTAGGGGCCCAAAAGGGAGCGGGCTTTCTTCCCTGCCTTCTCCTGAGACAAAGCAGTTTTCAGCCTTATCACAGCCAGACTTTGGCTGAGGCTACACAGACTGATCCAACCGTCTGCCACTCACAAAATAAAGGTTCATTTCAGCATTCTTCCCCATTTTGGTCTGTAGGGTGCCAAAGGAAATAAACTTTTATGTTTCAGAATCCAGACAGTTGGAGTTCAGAGAACCAAAACCT
>NW_022196906.1:34607129-34611367 GCF_008632895.1 Mastomys coucha | reverse complement strand
TCGAATTCTTTCTTTAGGATCCAAGGAAGTCAGAACTGCTAAAAGTGGGATTTTAGAAAAATGCAACACACAAGCAATTCACACAGATTCCCAAACCTTCACATCCATAGCCACAGGATCTTGTGTTAACACAGGAGGCTCCTGTGCCTGACCCCAAAGAGAACTCAACATCTTACCAAGAACCCTGAGGACAGCAATGGCCTCCAGTTAGTAACCAAGCGCTGACCATGGGATGCGTACAGGATGTGTACAGAGACTCATTTATAAACAATAGTTGGTAATCCAAACAAACTATTTGAATGGGACAAGGAAAAGGGGTGTGATAAATGGCCTAACATCTAGAGCCCCCTACCCCCTTTGGTAGCACTGAGCCTTGTCTGCTGGTGGAAGGGAAGCTCACAGTCTTGGGAATCCCCAGGCCTAGGCTAGTTAGTGTCTCTGCTCATCTGTTTCCTGGAGTATTTGTGCAAGTTCATTTTTACTTCTCATTTATTTATTTGTAAAGTAGAGTAATAAGTCATTTACTATCGAAGAACAATGTGAGGATGGCATGAGGTACAAGGGCAGACTTCGTGTGAGAACTTGTACCTATCTCTTTAAGACACTGGTCGCTTTGGCCAGGTCCCACAGCCGGAAGAAATCAGGCCACTTCCCCCTGCAGCTCTCTCTTTGAGATAGAGGATCCATGTGCTTCTGGGCAGGGTGGTGGTGGTGATGGTGGTCCAGAGGGGTTAACAACCCTTAATTTATGGTCCTACCCAGTACCTGGCTCCTTATCTTTGTCATGTAGGCTATCTCAGACTAAATGATGTGGTATGAAATTTCCTGCCAGCACTGGGAGGGGGCATTTCTCCTCTGGGCTTCCCCTTGTCACTGACAGCTAGTTTTCTTTTCCATTAAGCAATTTCTCTAGTGGAGGTCGTCCTCTCTAAGTTGTAAAGGGAAGCTTCTCTTCACCTTTAAGTCACATCTTCTTGCCTCTAACTATTTCCCACCTGGCAGCCAGGTTCTGGCTCTTGTAGCTGGGAGACCCTCTTTTCTCTCAAACTAATTTCTACAAAAGAGTTTCAAGCCAGCTCTTTCCTGAACCAACCCACCAATTGCCATTTCCCTCTTCTTTCAAACACGTCATAAACTCTCAAGCCTTGTACAGATGTTAAAAATGGAACCAAGGGTGTTAGCTCACACCTGTATCCCAGCACTTGAGATGCTCTAGCAGAAGCATTGCTGCGATGGGAGTCTGAGGCTAGCCTGGGCTTCAGAGTAAGACCTTTTCTCAAAGATACCAACACCAAAACTGTTTAGAACTTCTCCTGTTCTGACTCATGGAACCCTCTCTCAGTGAAATATAAGCAGGTGAATAATATAGGATTAAACTTGAAAACACAAATTCTGATCTATGCAAGGAAGGCATGGAGCTGTACACCTTAATGGATGCACTTTATTATGTGTAAATTATGGTAAGTAAAGGAAATAAAAGGGATGGTGGTGAGGAAGTTAATAAGACAACTAGGGATAAAGAAACTTGCTACCAGACTGGTGACCTGAGTTCAATCCCCAGAACTCATATGGTCAAAGGAGAAAATTCCTGCGGGTTAGCCTGTGAACTCAGTATCCTCACCATGACCATCAATATTCTCTCTCTCTCTCTCTCTCTCTCTCTCTCTCTCTCTCTCTCTCTCTCTCCTTTCTCTCTCTCTCTCTCACACACACACACACAAATAGATTATTAAGCAGAAGAAAAGGGTGTAATGCTTACAAATAGTTTTGCACAATGAACCCTCAAAGCTGGCCCATCCTGGGTGTCCATTTTGGGGGTTGTTTTCCTGGGTGTCCCTTTTGGGGGTTGTTTTCCTGGGTGTCCCTTTTTGGGGGTTGTTTTGAAGGTAACTTTGCCTAGTATTCCAGTTATGAACTCCCCAAGCACAAGGATCTGGACATCAGTCTGACCTTGAAAAAGGTTCCCTGGCTCACACAGGACAACTGTAAGATGAAAGTCATGGACCACTTTGTTCATAATACTTAGTTGACTCTTAGGGGTTAATAATCACCTGCCACCAATTGCTCCAAGTGGGCAGTACCTGAAACAAAACAAGACAAAACAAAAGAACAAAAATCAAGCCAGCACAGTGGTAAGATCACTTCCTTTTTAGAGAATAGTAGGAGATAGCCCTGAAAAAAAAAAAAAAACCTACAGATGAGCTTAGATGAACTTGTGAGGTGTGGAGTTTGGCAAGCCTGGAATAATAGAGCAAACTTAAGTCAGAAGGGAACCCCTGGCATGCCATCCTGGCCTTTGTGTGCACACAACCACATGTTTGGAACTTCGGGTACTAATTCTCCCTTTTCTGAATACATCAAACATGACACTTAAGAAAATTTCCAAGATTTCCAGTTATGATGGCTGAATTGAAATGTTTCGACATCTGCCCTATTTTCCAAGCAGTTTCTCAACATGAAAAAGCATGCCAATTACTCAGCATTTAGCTCATCTAACTGAAACACTGGAAGGCCAGTTGTGATCTTGCAGCTTAACTGCGCAAGATGAAAGGGCAGGGAAGACATTTTCTATCTCACTGATGTGTAACGGGACACATCATGGAATCTGGGGACTAGTGCTGGCTCTTTGGCTAAGCTAGTTGGGTGGCCTTAGCCAAGTCTCTCCAAACTTTGGTCCCTTCTTCATCATAAAAGAAGAGGTAGCTTTGGATAAAGGATGAATTTGGGTTCCAAGGAAGGCTACTAGGAAGTCAACAAAACCCTGGAGATCAATGGAAAGTCTTATGCTTGTGTCTTCCTCTAAGAACCAGTTTCCATTAGATTCTCTGAGGATTCTGAATTCAAGTTTTTAAGAACCAGAAGTTTGCTGGGCAGAGGTGGTGAATGCCTTTAGTCCCAGCACTTGGGAAGCAGAGGCAGGCAGATTTCTGAGTTCGAGACAAGCCTGGTCTACAAAGTGAGTTCCAGGACAGCCAGAGCTACACAGAGAAACCCTGTCTTGAAAACCAAAACAACAACAACAACAACAAAAACCCCAAAAGTTTAGGTAGTAGTTTAGATCCCCCCCACCCCAACTTGTGACAATCTTTGGGTCTATGTTTATGAACCATCTGTTCAATAGTTCACTATCATTAGGTACTTTGATGAAACTCATTCATGTGTCACATAACTGAGCAGAAGACATAAATAAGTTAGGACAAGTCATGAGTCCACTGGGATCACGTTGCTATTGTGAGCACCATCACTAATGTGGGAAGATGAGGGAAAGACCTGTGATCCTGCTCAGATCTGCATGCAAGCTTTCCCAGGCTCATTGCTGGGGAATGCAGCTCCTCCCCTGCCCTCTGAGTAAAGTGTTTGTGCTCAGTATCAAAAGCAATGGACACTGGGCTAGGGATGTAGCTCAGTAGGAAGAAAGCTCACCTAGCACACTCTAGGTTCACCTCCTAGCAACACACACGCACACACACACACACACACGGGGTGGGCACAATGGCTGTTTACAAGCTAACCTAAAAGTTGTTTTTAAAATGACAAAAAAATAAAAAGAAATGAGAACTGTTAAAGACTTTGGAGGAACAAAATGTCATAGAATAAAAAAAAAAAAATGAATTCAAGTTCCTCTACCCTATCTGCTTATTTTACAAACAAGAGAGATGGAGCCAGAACCCAGAGAGCTTGCCACTTTCCACTCTAGACTCTTGGCTTCCTATCAGCTACAGACAAGACAGTAGAGTGTAGGATGGAAGGTGTGGGCCATGAAGGACACAAACATGACAACTATTAAAAGAAAGCCAGGAAAGATATTCAAGAAAACCAGCAACAACCAAAGAAATAAATAACTCCCTCCAGGGGGAAAAAACCAACTAACCAACCAACTAACCAACCAACTACCACCCAACCAACTAATCAACCAACCAACTAACCACCTAACTAACCAACCAACTAACCATCCAACCAACCAACCAACTAACCAACCAACTAAGCACCCAACCAACTAATCAACCAACTAACCAACCAACTAACCACCCACCCAATCAAACAAACAAACAAAACCAGAACTGGATAGCAAAGGATGGCTCAGAACAGTATCAGAGAGGCCAGGGCCCCTCTCTCTGTTCCTTAGGGGTCACTACCTGTTCATTCATTCACAGGAAAGAGGTGAAGCAGTGGACTTCACTCACTAGCAGGTTAAAAAAAAAAAGCAAGAAGCCAACAGGCCCATCTTTACACAGACT
>NW_022196906.1:34605207-34607105 GCF_008632895.1 Mastomys coucha | reverse complement strand
CCCCCCCCCCCCAGCTCTCCTGCTATACTGTGCATTCTCTACAAAGAGAGGCTCTACTGCAGCCACTCATGAGAGGAAACAGCATGAAAAATTACCCCTTTAGAGGACCAGTGGAATAAGAAAGGGTTGGTTTTTGTGTTTTGTTGTTGTTCTTAGCTTTTTGTTTTTATTTTGTTTTTGTTTGTTTGTTTGTTTGTTTTTGTTTTTTTTAGGCAAATCTGGATTTTAATTCGACTTTGCTGGAGGATCCTCAGCACACCAATGCTCAAAGCCATTTTGCAAAGAGAGGTTGATCCAGCCAGCACAGCTGCTTTCCTTGTGTGCTCCTGATTCAGGGTAGGATGTCAACTAGGATGTCACTAGTTTGAGGGAGAGGGTTCCCTTAAAATTGCTCTCTTTTGATGCCTGTCTCTGACTTGAAGCAACTTAGACCGAGGACATCACAAACTTGAATCTACTAATAGCCAAATGAAGCAAAATCTTAAGAGGAGCTGTAGATGAAAGTTCAGTTATAAGAATTCCAGGCCAGTCAACTTCCTTTCTCTTCTCCCCGGTCTTTAGTTTCATGAGAGTACCCAAGAAAGCAAGCATATGGGGAATTAACTCAGCAGCTTATTTCTTTTACTAAGGAAGTGATTACACCTAGCAAGCCATTAATAAAGAAGAAACAAGGGCTGGGTGGTGGTGGTGCATGCCTTTAATCCCAGCACTTGGGAGGCAGAGGCAGGCAGATTTCTGAGTTCGAGGCCAGCCTGGTCTACAGAGTAAGTTCCAGGACAGTCAGGGGTATATAGAGAAACCCTGTCTCGAAAAAAAAAGAAAAAAAAAAAAAAGAAAGAAAGAAACAAGGGCTGAGAGATAGCTCACTTGTTGCTCTTCTGGAGCACTGGGCTCCGTTCCCAGCACCCACAAGGCAGTTTACAAACCATCCATAACTTCAGCTTTGGGGGCGTCGGATGCCCTCCTCTGACCTCTATGAGCTCCAGGCACATACATGGTACACATATACATGAGCAGGCAAAACACACACGTAAAATAAGTAAATCTAAAAGTGAAATTAAAAAACAAATAAAGAAGAAACAGTGAATAAGTATATCCTGTGATCTCTGCCTCAGTCAGATCCTCCTTTCTCATAAACCGAGAGAATGGCTGCCATCAGGGTCACATCCAGGCCACATCAAAGGTCGCATCCAGCTGACTCCAAACAAGTGAACCAAAGTCACTCTTCATTTTCCGAGGCACACTGTGTGCAGTCTACCTTCAAATCCCACATCTGCTCATCGTGAGCGTGTGACTTCGTCAGAGTTACCTGACTTCTGTAAACCTTGCTTTCTTCATGTGCAGTATGAGTTTAGGCCTACCGGTTATCCAGTAGGGCTGATGTGAAGAGCAGAGGCATTAATGAACTCATCTACATCAAAGTACTCAGTATAAAAAGGACTCAGAGGCTAGTTGGCTCTAATAAGGCAGTTCTGAGTTTGATTCTACTGCACATCTGAGTATTGGTAGCTTAGAGGTGACTCTGGAGGCTGACAAAGGTGCCATCTAGCTATGGCAGTTGTGCTGCAACAATTGGCCAATATCTCAAAGAGCTTGGAAAAGAGCCCCTCCCCTCCCCTCCTTGGACTGTAACTCTCTCTCTCTCTCTCTCTCTCTCTCTCTCTCTCTCTCTCTGCCTTAGCAGTTACCAGCCTGGGGGCGGCACACTGGCATGCCAAGCAATGTGTAAGTTTCTCAGGGACTGTCTACAAGCAGTAGTCACTATGCCAAGTGGCTTTTCAGTTCTCCTTCACCTCTGCTGTTTTTTTCTGGGTTCCAGCCTCCATCTAATTCATGGAGATAGTGGCTCTCAGGCCTGGAAACGCCCTAAAAAATGCTCTCATTTTTTTTTTTTTTTT